>NW_005841894.1:146726-154830 GCF_000455745.1 Alligator sinensis
CCGTAGCCGCCACGTGGGAATAATTTAGAAACAGCCAATAGTGGGAAACAAATTTACATAATGGTGGCGGGAACTCCTTTGCACTGGGGTTTTCTCTATGCAACTGAGAATTGCACCGTGCAAAGAAAGCTCCATGTGGCGGGAAATAATTCTGCAGTGCCGAAGCACACACAAAATCATACCCTTTGATATACTGCTGTTTGTCATTCTTCTTTGTTTATGTTTCCTCAGATGTTTTTCATAAGCCACCTGACAGTACTGATCCCTAAACCAATTTCAATTACTTTTTCAAAGAATATTTCTTAAAGTTTATATACAATTGTTTTTAAAGCTGTAGGACATCTATGATGTTCTCTAAATTTTAATATGATAAAAAATTAGATCAAGCATATCTTGCAAGACTTTTTCATATTAACCCACATTCTGCATTGGTCATACCTATTTAATAATTTAGATATTTATCTTTCTTTAAATAGCTATCTCATGAATGTTCCTTTGGATTGAAGAAGGATTTTTATATATAGTTAGTGAGATCCAGAGTTATATTTTTCTTCTTTTGAGAAGAATTTTTTTTCTTTTATTTCTCTGATTCTCTCTTCCCTCCCTTTATGTCTATGAATATTCAAAAATAATTGCTACTGGCTCAGTAAATTCATTATCTCATTAATAATTCTTATTGTTATAAGAGAATTTATGATTTACAATGGCTTGCATAGAACATGAATGAGCTATTTTATTTTTGCTTAGTTTGTTCCTGGTGAACTGTAGATGATTCATCAGTGACTTATAAAAAATAATAGCATTTAATCAAAATCATATCAAAAGCTTAATATTTTGTATTTTCTACTTTTGCTCACAAATTTTAGTTTTTATATAGCACTCTAAATAGAATATATGAAGTAGGTAGGATATTGCCTTTTGTGTAATGAAAACCTATGGAATTTATTGAGTACTATGAAATAACAATAGTCTAGGAAGCTATTTTAAGACAAACTAGATACCTCAGATTTCCTATTAGATTGCTATGTTAAATATTGTTAAACTGGTACGTACACCTACATTACGTTTATTTGGAATAGCATATAACAATGCTGAAAAATCATAGAACATCGTTTGAAAACTTTGGATGAAATTCAGAGAACTATAAATCAATAAAAAGAATCTTATGAAGAATTTAGGTGGTTCAGTCCAAGATTTACAGAAACCCTACCTAAACCATTTTGGTATTAGACATTTTTTTTGGAGAAAATTAAATGGGCATACCCAGAGGCACTACCATCTTAACTGAGCTGAACATTTAGGCTTTTATCTCCCAACAAAGGCCTTATGGGATCCCCAGACTAGGCATCTCTTTGATAAGTCCCCTGACATTCCTGATTTGGGAGGTATGCTTGGAGGAACTACAGACATTTTAATGGGATGTCCAAATTTGCATAATGGTAAGATCCTTTACCCATAATATGGGAACTTTGTGTTCTAAGTCCTTTTTCACCCTGATGGAGCACCAAACACACTTCCCACCTCTTAAGAAAGTGCCCTAACCATCAAGCTAGAGCAGGGGTAGTTAACGTTTTTTTGGCCAGAGTGCCAAAAAAAACCACAATGTGTACCCTGTAAGGTGCCAGAGTGCCGGCACACCACAAAAACAAAACTGGGGTGGAGGCGGTACATGGCAGGATGCACTGCAAATTTAATACAATTAATCATCATTAATGTTGCTTTTTTTTCCTTTTTTGTAAATACCAGACTTTCTAAAAATTCAAAACCTGATGACAATAAATAAAACTTCATGAAGGGCTTTGTACTTGTGATTTTTTTTTTCTTGTTAAGCATGTTGTGATGAGGGGGAAGAGAGGAGCAGGGAACAGCAGGCACTGGGGGAGTCTGCAGGCAGGCTGGCCTGGCCAGGCCCTTGTGAAGGCTGCAGCTGGAGGAGAGCTGGTACCAGGCAGGAAGCGGGGGCTGCCCCAGGGCTCCACAGACTTGAGGCACAGCAGGGGGCCCAGCAGCACCAGAGGTGGGGCACAGTCAGCCCATGCAGCTCTGTGGAGATGGGGCACAGCCACCCTGCCCACGAAGAGATGCTGCCTGGCTGGGGTAGGACGCCGGGCTCAGGGAACTCCCTGCTTGGTGTCTGTGCCAGCCAGGTACATTATGAGTGGGAGCTGCAGCTGCAAGCTGTTCCCTGGGCTCTGGGATCAGTGCTCAGGGCCGAGCCAGTGGGAGCCTGCAGCACAGAGGCTCTGTGCAGTGCCTGCCCCAGCCCTGGCCCCTTGAGGGGAGCTGTGGGTGGGCAAGGCTGGGAACTGGGCAAGCTGAGGCAGCCATGGTGGCTGTTCCCAGGCTCCAGGGGGCTCCTACAGCCAGGACCTTGCACTGGGGATGGCTCTGCCCTGACTGCACTTTGCCCAGCATGCAGGGAAGCCGATCCTGGAGAGGGAAGCCCCCCAAGCCTGGCGTCCTGCCTCAGCCAGGCAGCTTCCCCACATGTACAGGGTGGCTGTGGCCCATCACTGAGGAGCTACGCAGGCCAAGCCAGGCCCCACCATGGGTGTCACTGGACACCCTCACCCTGCCCACCCACCACAGCTTGAGCCCACAGAGCCCCAGGGCAGCCCCCCACTTCCCACCAAGCCCGTGCCTTCCTAAGGGCCCTACCAGGCTGGCTTGCCTGCGGCATCTTCCTCCATGCCACCCAGACCCTGTCCCAACTGCCTGGCCCCAGCACTCGGCACCTCAGTGCTGCCCTGGGTGGGACAGGGTGTCTGCCTGCCTGGGCAGCTCCCTCCAGGGGCCATCTGGGCTGGAGGGCGCAGCCTGGGAGCAAGGGGTGGGGGCAGTAGAACACAGTGTCCCTGCCTACATTCTGGCTCCGCCCCGGTGCCTGCCGCAGCATTGGGACTTGTGGCTGCACAACCCAGAGCAGCAACTTAAAACAAATAAATAAACAAACAATTTCTTTGTGTGCCTCCCGGTGTGCCAGGAAAAATGTCTCCGTGTGCCACTAGTGGCATGCATGCCGGGGGTTGCCAACCCCTGAGCTAGAGCATAGGATAGACAGAAGGCAAACTGTGGTTGAAGCTGGGTCACTGTGCAGAAAGGAGTACAGGAGTCATGAGCAGCCTAGAGAAAGAACAACCAACAGAGATCACGATAGCTAACTAACAAGAATGCTGCTCTGGAAGGCAGTCCTGGATTCTCATGCCTGCCATGGGCCTCCATATTCATTTTTCATAAAATATTCATTAAATGATATGTATAAACTGTATTGGAAGCATGAGTCATTCAACCATGAAATTATTTTTGGAAGTGTTGAGCACCACCACTTCCAAATTAGGTGGCTAAGTCCAGTCACATGTCTTAGGCTATGAGTTCCAGTCTAACACAGGTATCTAAGGGCTAAAAGGAAAGAGGGGTTCAGGTATACTTTTTTTATTGCTTCCTATTGGTGGCTTAGGAACATCTCCAAGCTTATCATGCTAACCATTTTGAATCCCAATGCTAGGAGCCAAATTCCACATTTAAGAATAGGGAAGTTAGATGACTGACAAAAGCAGGGTGACTAAATTTCAGGTATGGAAACATTGTTGGTGACATTCTATCATTTTATGGTCATTTAAGGGATCATTCTGCACAAGGAGGACACTGGCCCCAAGCCCTGCCTTGCAAGTGAGCACACTAGCTACTCAACTATCATGGGCAAAAAAAACAGGAAGCCTTTCTCCCTCCATTTTGTTGACAACACACAGGTTTATGAGTTCAGGAATAGGATTCCAACTTGCATGTAAGTACCAAAATACAATGTAGATTAGCAAACCCCCCCCCCCCCCTTTTTTAATACTTAGCAACCCCCCCCCCCCCCCATTTTGACATCCAGAAAAGAACAGAAAGACACTTATAGTGCCCCCATGCCTTTATGAAACTTGACTGTAATTCCTAAATTATGTCTTTATTATGCAGTGATAACATAGTCTTGCTTATATTCTATTCATGTGAAATCATTGGCTTAATCCTACTTAAAATTAAAATCCATGGACACATTTCTGAAAGCCTTGTTGGTTGTTTCAGTGATACTTATGCACATTTAGGACTGAGTCCAGTGTGATGATATTTGGAAAGTGAGGACTTACCATAACTCCCTGCCTATTCCATTACATATTTTCCATTACATATTTTTCAGGTAAGTATTCATGATAACAAAGGAAAAGCAGAAGGGCATAGACCACAGTAGTTTGAAAAACACTGACTTTTTTTTCAGTTGTAAATGTCAATTTTTCAAAACCAATGTTTCCCAGGCCCCCTCTACATATCACAAGTAGCACACAATTAATTGGTTAACTGTGCAGTTATATTAAGACCAACTACATGTGCAAAGAAGCTATCACATGACAAAAAGTTCCAACCAGCTATAAAGTTAGACCTCAAAAAATGTGTACTAACTTTATAGCTAGTTGCTATCAAGCTTTAATTTGTATGAGTAGCAGGGTCTCACCTGCAGCTGGGAGCCCCATCAGCAGACAGGGCTCCCAGCTGCAGAAGTGCACTACACCCTGGAAGAAATCCCTGAGCCCTGGGGATCATGGCTACCACAGTCCCCAAGGCTCAGGGGTGCATGAAACCCCCAGGCCCACACACACAGTTGTACCTGATGGGACTCTCAGTTCCAGCTGTCCATGGCCCCCATGGCTTGGAGCCCTTTCAGCAAAAGAGATGCCTAGCAATAGAAGCCTGATTCTTGCCATTTCAGGGGGAGCCCAGGATCAGGTTCCCCCCACACTGGCTATAAATTGTGATTGAATCTAATGCTTAAGCCTACAATTGTGCCTCCTGCCATGCATAAGGCAGAGTTATGACTCTGTGATTCATGTATTAGATCCAATTGTGCCTTTACAGGGCAGTATAGAGAGGGCTCCAGAAACATATTAGATGTCATGAAAGTATTACTGAGAAAGTGTCTTGAGCTTAGATAAGGATGTATGTGGTAGCTGTGTTGGTGTGAGACAAAAAGAAATGCAAAAATCTAGAACTCTTGGTTCCAAAATGGTACCTTATATTAGACCAACTGCATCTAATAAAAGGTATCATTTTGGAATCAAGAGTTCTAGATTTTTGCATTTCTTGAGCTTAGATAGATTTTTAAAACAGAGAGAGAGAAAAGAATAAGTTGTGATAACTCAAATTTTTCTGTTGAAAATTATGCAGTTATCATAAAAGTTACTAACAAAAAGTTACTAACATCTCTGGTTGCTATTCTTCACTGCTAACAGACATAGGATTTTTCACTGAAGCCTGGGGGATGGAATTTTCCCTCTTTCCTCTAGGATTGTGGATCCCCTGTACCTCCACTAGTCTGTTGTAGCTGCCTTGAATAACCCAGGAGAAGGAAACCCCTGGCATGGTTAGCAGAGCCCGGCATATGAAGGCATTTTGCTTGGCACATGCACCATGGGGAGGATGGAGGGGGAGGGGCTAGGGCTATGCTGTCACAACAAGAATTGGGCCCCTCATGACACCCACACTGTCTCCCCCCTGCACCCCCCACCCCCCCTCTCTCTCTGCCCTGGCACACCAACATCTTACAAGTCCAGGTTGCAGGTGTTCTTGGCATCCTGCCAAAAAACATTGCTGACCCCTGGAATAACCCTTTAGAGCTCTGCTTTGACTGGGATGGCCACATTAGTATCCCAGCAGTTTTGTTCATCTTGTCAGCCACATCCTGCAGATTAACATGTTCACAATGCTATCAGTACACTGTGTCTCGCTTAGAACCTCATAAGCAGGGTCCTGGTTTTTCTCTATTAACACCCCCACCACCACCACCAAATTCTCTGATAAAAAAATCCAAAATTATCTGATTAAAAACCCTCAAATCCATGTTTTTTCAGTGATTAAAATGAAACATCACTATATATATATATGTGTGTGTGTGTGTGTATATAGGTTTCATTTGAACACAATGTTTTATTGATATATTTACAGATTTAAAGCAATTTGGAAGCCTACCAGTGCCTCAGTCATTATAATGAAATAGATTTTAAATACATATATATTCTAGTGTTTGATTTTGTTGGGTTTTTTTATCATGGAAAATCAGAACTCCCCTTCATTCTAGATCAGCAATTCCCAACCTTGGGGTCACAACCGCATTTGGGGTTGCAACAATAAAAAATAGGATTGCACACTCCCAGGGAGTGAGGCATGGGTGGAGCATGTGCCCCCAGATTTGGGCACAGGGTGGGGGTCAAATGCAAACTGCCTGCGGTGGGGGCTCAGGGCTCCCCACTCTGCTCCCCTCCCTCTGGGGCCTTTGTGGACCAGCAGGCAGGGCCAGATGCGGAAGGTCAAGGAGGCTCAGTGTGACTGCTGGGACCGGACCCCTACACTGGCTGTGCCACCATGACAAAACACCCCTTGCCCAAATGGCAGCAGCAGGGAGCAAAACTCCATGCTCCTGCTGCCATCACTGGTGCCAAGCAGGCAGGGGGTGCCTTGCTAGGGTATGCCTGGCTGGCATAGGGCTCTGAGAATTGGCACCAAGCCTCCCTGACCTTCCACACCAGCTCTCACCTACTGGGCTACAGAGGCTCCCTGGGGAAGGGCAGCAGGGTGAGAAGCCCTGAGCTCACAGTGGGCAGCCCACTCCTTCCCCCACACTGGATCTGCTATGGCAGCACTGTCCATGGGGAGAGGGATTGCAGGGGAGCTGGGCTTTGTGGTCCACTCTGCCTGCAGCAGCAACCACCTCTCATAGGTAGCAGCCAGGGCTCAGGTAGTGCTGGGGCGGGGCAGGGGGGCTGAAGGCCCTAGCCCTGGGGTACCTGGGGGAGTGGGAGTCTGTGTTGGGAGTGAAGGGCATCAGCAGGACAGGAGAGCTGTGGATCAGGAGTAAGAGGCACCCTGGGGATGGAGGGCTGTAAGTTGGGAGTGAAGGGCCATGCTGAGGAAATGGGGTCATAAATGAGGTCATGTGGAAGAAAATGTTGGGAAGCACTGTTCTAGCTGGCAGCAGCAGGTGCAGTGCAGCATGACCTGGTGAAGTGAGGCTTCCCCTGACAGCTGCAGACTCACTGCAGCTCTGGCTGGCCCCCACACACTGCCTGGGGCTGCCACCACCTGTCCCCACTGCAGATCTTGGAGCTGCTCTGCCAGGATGCATCACACTAGCCCAGCCCAGCCTATGCACTTCCAGCCCCAAGCACCTACCATCTGGAACCATCTGGGCACTGAGCACCTGGGAACAGCGGGACAGGTGTGGCAGGTTGGTTGGGACTCGCATGGGGACAACTCATGGGCAGCAGTGGTCCTCACTTGGCAGGAGCTTAAAGGTGACTGGGCAGACCTTTCCTAGCCCTGTAGGTGGCCCCAACTGTATCCCACTTCCCGTCCTCCTCCACTCCTTCCCTTCCTCCATCCCACTTGGCCTGCCTGTCACCAGGCTCCGCTCCCCCCCACTTCCATGTAGGGTCAATTAGCAGGCCCCAAAATCCATTAAATCAGGCCTCCATTTTGAAGATGGTCACCATGTGCTTGTGCAAAGATTCAAGGAGATGCATTTTTACTTCTGAAGAGCCACATGTGGCTCCAGAGCTGCAGGGTGGCCACCCCTGGCTTAAGGTTTTGTGACTTTTTTGCAAGCAGCTCATTCAAGCCTGGAACTCTTCCAGCCTACAGAGAGCTGTTTGCAATAGGGGAAATCCATGTTTTTCACCTTTAAAAAGGAAAGGGTCCAAAGGAAGGCCACTTGCATGGTCAGTGGCTAGTAGGGCAGGCCCTATGAGGAGAGGCTATGGGACCTGAACCTATTCAGTCTCCACAAGAGAAGGCTGAGAGGGGATCTGGTGGCCATCTATAAACTTACCAAGGGGGACCAGTGGGGAACGGTAGAGACCCTGTTCCCCTGAACACTACCAGGAATAACTAGGAATACCATCCATAAATTAACTGAGAGTACATTCAGGCTAGACATCAGGAGGCACTACTTCACTGTCAGGGCGGCTAGGATCTGGAATCAACTTCCAAGGGAAGTGGTGCTCGCTCCTACCCTGGGGGTCTTCAAAAGGAGGCTAGATAATCACCTTGCCAGGGTCATTTGACCCCGGCACTC
>NW_005841894.1:154952-164924 GCF_000455745.1 Alligator sinensis
TAAGTTTAACCAAAATGATAAAACTAACTGTTCGTATTAATCGTGGAACTGACTGGGCCCCAAAGGCGAAGCTGTAGCTGCAAGATTGGCTGACCTAACGGTTTTGGCTCAGGGCTCAGCCTTGACGATAAAAACTGGATCCAACCACCTGGCACACCCAAAATTCCAGGAAAGCACGTCCCAAGAAAGCATATTCAGAAAAACCTAAAAGGGTTGGGTTTAGTAATATTACTTTCAAACCTAAAAACGCTGCATTGTAATTTGCTTATTGGATAAACCCGAGTCTGGGTAGTAACCTTTTATGATAATTTTTAACACCTTTCAATCCCATAGGGTAACAGCTGTAGGGCAAGATTGTGAGTGGCTCTAAAGCCAACAGATTAGTATAACACTAGGTATAAAAAGCGTGTGCATCAGGTGATTAGCAGGAAGGAGGGAACAGAACAGTCATTGCTGTTCCAGCCCAGACTCCGGACTCCCGGTGTGAGTGAGGATCAGATCCTGATCAAGGGAACTTCCCCAGCAATCCCTCCGACAGCATCGATTGGGGATGCCTGACTTTGCTGGAATCACTTGGCGCATACCTGGCACCGAGGGACTATCAATAGGTTGCCAACCCATGTCTGTCTATCTGCTGTTTTGAACAGCCCAGTGGCTGATACCCTCGCAGTGCCCAGTTGGCCTGTGACAGAATTGATTCATCTATCTGTTGTTATTATCTGTTGTTATTATTTACCATTAGTTCTTTAATACTGCATTATCTGCTTGTCACATTTATCTTTCTGTTAACTGTTGTGTGTGTAAGCTATAATAAATTTGCTTTTGCTTCACTCCCAACTCTGCCTCTTCGATCCCGAACCAAACAGCCCAGTGCCTGATACAGTTGCAGTACCCAGTCAGCCTGCAACTAAACTGATACACTCACAGTGCTCAGCTGGCCTGTGACAGTCAGACTTGATGATCTGCTCAGGTCCCTTCCGACCCTATCAACCACAAAACTATGAAAATCTGTTTTTCTGCAGGAAATGGAAAATGTATGGGTACATTTTTCTTATTGAATATTAGTAAAACATGCAGTTCAAAGGCTTCCTTCTCCTTTATGTTAATGTAGTTTTACTGAATAACAGAGATTGTTCTAGATTATATTGGTATGACTGCAGAGAGAATGAGACGCCTCTTCCCATGTTCTTTTTTGAGCAAAATATGATTTCACCAACCATTCCCATTTTGTTTTTTTTAAAGGAGAAATGATACCCTAAGATGGGCATTAGCCATTTAAAAATTAAATAGCTAAAAAAGATTATCT
The DNA here is from genome assembly GCF_000455745.1 of Alligator sinensis. Classification (NCBI taxonomy): domain Eukaryota; kingdom Metazoa; phylum Chordata; order Crocodylia; family Alligatoridae; genus Alligator; species Alligator sinensis. The sequence continues at coordinate 156,259 of NW_005841894.1, forward strand.
CTTTTACCAGATTACATTAAATGATTAAAAATAAAATCATGCTAACTTTTTATAATACATAGTGTTTCTTTATAGTTCCCTGTTCAGGGACAAAAGGAATGCAGCAAGATGGGCTTGTGTTATATGTGTTGTTTAAAGTTATTTTTTTTCCCTCTTTTTCTCTCTGCTCATAATGAAATAGCTCAGTTCTGTAATGTGTGGGTAGAAAACACTGCTGGGATTTATTAAATCCAAATTGAAATTTGTTTCCCTTAGACTTTGCTTTAATATCATGGGGACAAATTTTATGTTTCATAGAAGTTCATTTGTTTACAAAATGGAATCTCAAAAGGAAAAGAGATAAAAAAGAGGTTGTCTGAGGAGGCTGCAGATATGAAGGGATTATGTTTTTTGTGTTATTGTGGATGAAATATGGAAATGATTAGTTAAAAGGCAACTCCACAGATTGATTACTTTTTTTTTAATTATCCCTGGAGTGTGGATAACACCAAGACTTATTATTATCTGAACTAGTTACAGTAACTGCAAAGGTATGCAAACAGATAGAGTCCCTCAAGTAGAAAAAAAAAATCATAAGATACTTTGAGGGAGGGCAATATTATTAGCAGTGTTCTTTGTGGGTGGGGTTTAAAATTTGAATTATCATTATCAACAATTTATTAGTATTTTTCATGTGCAATATAGTAATGTTCTTCTATACATGTACATTATTATCTTACTTAAGGACATAGCAGTGGTACTCAAAATTTTTACCCTGCAGGCCATATGGGCACTGCAGGTTCATGCATGGGCCAGATCTGGCCACTGGGCCCAATTCAGTGTGTAAGGTAGGTGCAGCCGGGGTTGGATTGGGCCCTGTTGTACCTGAGGCAACTACCTGAACCTGGCCAGGCCCCAATCTGGACACATGGAGCTTTTAAATTTGGCAGCGTGGAAGGGTGGTAGTGTTAATTGCTACCACTCCCTCATTGCTAAATTTCCTGACCCATGTGGAGCCCCATGGGCTGGATGTCATGGCTCTGCTGGCTAGATGTGGCTCATGGGCCAAGGGGTGAGCACCCCTGCAATGGAAGGATGAACTTTATGTTGCTATACTAATGAATGTATTGTAGGATGAACCTTAATGTTTTGGGTTTGAAAATAAGTGCCACAAACATTCTCTATCCTTATCCCTACTTTCTTCCTGCCCCAACGACACACCCATTTCTGATTTTTTTTTATTCCTTAAGTGTCTTCCTGAACTAGCCTACTACCTGCTTTCACTAATAATGAAGTCTCTTTTTACATTCCCACTGTCATCTAGAAAAGAGGATTTCTGAAGAGTAGATTGAACAGCTGCTGCCTAGCAGGGAGGAAAATCAATGACTTGGTGCTTGGCAGCTGCAAATTTGTATACAACTTAATAGTTGAAAGACAGTATCCAGAAAAAATGACAGCATTTTTATCTACTGGGTCTAGCATACCTAAGCTTATTACATTTTCCTGACTTAATTAAGATAGGTTTCTTTTATTTTCATAAGCGTCATGAAGGAGATTTGGCTAGTTTTCAAATTCTTTGTCTGTCTCATGTCAGAAATGTTACTTTTTACACAAAAAAGAGGTCACGAATGCCATACAATATTTGGTTGGGGATGTTAATAAATCTAAAAGCTACTGTTTTTGTTTGTGTTTTCAGAAGTAGTAGGGCAGTAACAATCTCTATTAGAGTCAAGAGGACTGAAGGGCTTAGTACTTTAGAAAATATTGCCCCATGTTTTTGGAATTAGGCCTAGATATTATATTCCAAATGCAGTTAAGAACACATGCAGAATGTTTTAACTGATGCAAAATAAATTGGGGAAGAAAATTATTTACACGATGTAGGCATAACTTCTGCTTTTTAAGAAATTGGAAGGTTTGTTTTTAAAATATGAAAGCAGAAATATTAAGAAAATATTTTAAACTGTATTTACTCTGATGCTTCTATTTGTCAGTGATAAATTATGTGCTCACACCTGAATTAACATCGTTTCACGGCCAGGATTGATCAACATTACTGAGAGAAGCTAGTATATAAATTAAAACTCAATTGCTCAATACTGTCTTTTTCTCTTCATCAATTCCTAGAAACGTTTAACAGCAGTGCAGCAAATATAAGTGCTTACTGCTTCACAATATAATCATCACCCAATAACTATGGGCCAAAGCTGAAGATGCTTACTTGAGCAAAATTTCCTTGAAGTCAATAATAAACAAAGTTGATGGTCCAGTATTTAAAGGTACAGTAGTAAGAGCAGGTAAATTGTGACTTCCGTGGTACTCTTGACAGCCTTCTTCCAGCTCTGCTGCATGGAATATCCAACTCCTGTGTAACTTAGTGGAGTTCCTCCAAGGGTGAATATGTTCCACATTCCTTGAACAGAGGTTCACAGTAGTTTTACAAACCAGAAAATGCTTTAATGTGTTGTAGATCACATTGCTCCCCACTTCTTTTGATTATACTACTCATGACAGGTATTTTAATATGCTATCTCCCTAGGATCTAGTCTAACTGACTGATATTGAATGGTAGCAACTGCTGCTTAGACTCTCCATGCTTCAAGTTTCCTATCAGTAAATTAGGATTTTGAGGGCCATGATAAAAACATTTTATTTATCAGAGTTTAACTCATTTGATAATTAAAAGTCAAACAGCTGTTAACCAATTACAAGCAGTTCCACCCCCCTCTTTTTTTTACTTACCATAAGCTCCCCAGAAGGTGTAATCAATAACTTTAGTATAGTCACACTGTGCTAATAATTTGCACTGGGAATATCTTAGTGTACTAAGGGGACCCAGTTCTGAGAAAATGTACTGGAAATCTTGATGGGTTGTAACTTCTGAAACAAACTTGATAAAAACTGATTGTAACCAAAGGTTAGAAAAAAGACTTGCTGCTGAAGGTTCTAAATAGACTTCATAAAGCGGTTGAATAATGTGCAGTATCAATGGAAGACAAGGAAACTGCATTCAGATTCTGCACTGATCAGAGCCATGCACATAGCTAGACAGAGAGAGAAATTATAATTCCTATCACTCAGTATGTTACCTACTATACAACAACTGGAGTGCATTGAGGGGCAGCACCTGCAAATTATCTACCAAGCTCTGCATGCACTTCTATAATAGTACATTCTGACCACATGGATAATTTCATTTTTCTCATTCTTTACATACTGTACTCTCAGTATTTTGCTTTTACTTTCTTCCTATTGCATAAATATTTTCTGGAACGATCCTAATATGTGAAGCAAAATTATTGAGCTACTGTTCCTTGTATATAGTTCATCCAATCATTCTCTGACTTTTCAGGGATTTAGAGGCTGTCAATTAATTATAGTTTCTAGTGTACACATTATTGCTGATTAGAAAAAAGCCCACAAAGTTCTCTCTGTTTCTATCCAAATGTTAGAAGTTTTTCATCAGAGATGAACTCTGATGTCACTAACTCTTATAACTTCATTGCATGTTTTAGTAGATGAAATGTTTTATATAAATCTCTGTCTCCTGGAAGAAAGCGATTACATCATATTCTCAACTTTTATTTAAATTTGTATATAAAAATAAAGTTTAGCCTATGTTTCTAGAGGAAAAAAACTTAAATTCAGGATCCAAAGGAACCATAAAGACTCTCACCTTCACTCCCTAAAATGTCCAACATTTATTTTAAATGTCATGACCAGGGGTCTGTGTTTTCTGTTTTCCATGGAAAAACAGCACAAACCCTGCAGATTTTACCTTTTAACTGAGGAAAACCTGAATTTCTCATTTTAACAGAGATACACATGAATTGTCCACTTTTGCAAAGAGTTCGCTGCAGGATGGCAGAGTTCTAGTCTGGAAGGGGCTAAGGCAGGGGTGGGCAAAATATGGCCTGTGAGCCAGATCTGGCCCACCATACCATTCGATCCAACACCCAGAGCCCCTAAAAAGTTTAGAAAAATAATATTTATCTGCTCCTGGTTGTGCCTGTCATTGATGACAGGAGCCAGGGGCAGTAGGACCCAGGGGAAGCCAGCAGGACCCAGCACCAAGGCCGGCCGGGCCCCAGACACCCCACTTCAGACACCTCCTACCCCCACCTCCCCCAGTTGCAAGCCTCTGCCTGTGGCCACTTTCACCACTTTCCTGCCCTCCAGTCAGCTGCTCCAGCACCATGTAACACCTGACTGCATGGCTGGACTGCAAGAGCATGGGGCTCACACTAGTACCTCAGAGCCAGGAGTGGGAGTGGGGCAGTGTGTGTGTGTGTGTGTGTGTGTGTGTGTATTTCTATTCAATGAGGGAGGGAGGGAGAGACAATGTGTGTCTGTGTCTGTACAATGAAGGAGGGGGAGAGAGAGACAGAGAAAGTAATGAGGGAAGGAGAGAGAGGAAGAGAGTAGAGAGAGAGATAGTGTATGTGTGTAGTGAGGGGGGCACAGAGTGTGTCTGTGTGAAATGAGAGGGAGAGGGAGAGTGTGTGTGAGTGTATGTGTTCATAGGGTGAGTCCCACATGCACACCCCACCATACACCTGAACCCACACACCCCCTTGCACTGCCATACATGCAAGCTCCCACACCCCCTCACATACCCATCCACCCTCCCCCACACACATCTCCCCACAAACCCCATACCAACTTACACCCCATATCCACACCCACATGCTCCCTCACCCCATACCCACACAACTATTCAGCCTTCCCACCCCACATACCCACATACTCACAGCCTCCCACAAACCTATACCCACCCCTCCATACCCCTCATCCCCCAGTATACAAGAGTAAGACTTCATTTTAAGTTACTGTGCAATCACTTCTGTGTACACTATACAAACACATATAAATCAGGACAAAAGTATTTTTTGAAATCAAATTAATAAATGTTGTAGATTAGTGGTTGTCACCTGGGGGTATGCATACCCCTGGGGATACTTTGAAAGGTCCCAGGGGGTATGCAGGGTGGGCAGGGATGGAGTACCACTACCCCATGCCGCTGCCTCACAGGAGCAGGGCTGGGGTAGGGCAAGAGCAGGGCCACACAGACACTGGCCTGCCACCACTTGTCATGCCCCCCTCCTCACTTGGAATCTGGCTGCTCACCACCCCTCCCTCAGCTTGATGTCCAGCTGTTCACCACCCCCTCCAGGGCACACTTACAAAAAAGGGGGTTTCCCAGGGTACACTTATTAAGAAAAGTTGAGCACACTTGTTGAAGTTGTTCAATTTTTAGAATATAAAGTGGTATTTTTCTGGTTCTGAGATGGCAAACCCCCATGCTGAAAGAAGTATTTCATGGAAGAGGAGGGACTTCTGGTGAGAAAGGTCTAGGGTTAGGGGGCAGGACTTCCAGTCCCTAGATGGCAACCAGGGGGTGAGACTACCCATGCAGCCCTCAACAGCTTGCCAAAACTCAGTCAGTGGCTCTCTGCCCAAAAAAATTGCCCACCCCTGGGCTAAAGGGAGTGGAAGGAGGGCATTCAGGCAGAAGGAACCATGTGCATGTACCTGCACAAGACCACCAGGCAGCCTGGAGAGCAGCTCCCACAGGTAATTCTGGATAGGGGGGACTGAGGCCCCCATAGGGAGGGTAGAGGGAGGGAGTTGGATGAGGCGGGGGCTGTTGCCCAGCCAAGTGTTGTGTGAGGCTTGGGGCCCAGGGCCAGAATGCACAGCCTTAGGACCTTGGTGGGGAACAGGATGGGGCTACAGGAAGCTTGTCTGGGGGAGGGGGATATGGCCATCTCCCTGCCACTGCACACACTCCCATGGACTGTGGGTGGGGAGTGAGGGGCACCAGGAAGCCTGGGGGCTGTGGTTGGGGAGTGACAGGTACCTGCACAGCTGGAGGTCTGTGGCTTGGGAGTGAGGGGACTAGACTTGCGTCCTGGTCAGTGAAGGGGGCAGGGGAAGCTCTGGGGCACTCCACTTGATACCACCTGCCAACTAGACCTTGTGCCATTGATTACTACTCTCTGAGCCTGATGATCCACAGCAAGTTTTCTATCCTCCTTACAGTCTATTCATCCAGCCTGTACTTCCTCAACTTGCCTGAAAGAATGTTGTGGGAGCCTGTATCAAAAGCCTTTCTGAAATCAAGGTATTCTACATCCACTGGTCCCCCCCACATCCACAGAGCCAGTCACCTCATCGTAGAAGGCAATCAGGTTGGTCAAGAATGACTTTCCATCAGTGAATCCATGCTGAAGGTTTCTAATCACCTTCTCCTCCAAGTGCTTATCAATGGATTCCTTGAAGACCTGCTCCATGATTTTTCTAGGGACTAAGGTGAGGCTGAATGGCCTGTAGTTCCCTGGATCCTCCTTTTCCCCCTTTCTTAAATATGGATACTATGTTTGCCCTTTTCCAATCATCCAGCACCTCTCCTAAATGACCAGGTCTTCTGCAATCTCATCAGCCAAATCTCTCAGCACCCTTGGGTACATCCCATCCATCCCCATGGACTTGTACATATGCGGCTTTTCTAAAGTAGTCCCTAACCTATTCTTTCATCACTGTTGGCTGCTCACCTCCTTCCCTAACTCTGCTGACCAGTGTAGTTGTCCGGGAGCTGACCTGACCTTTGAGAACTAAGTCAAGGAAAGCATTGAGCACTTCAGCCTTTTCTGCATCCTCTGTCACAAGGTTGCCTCCCCATTCAGTAAGGGACCCACACTTTCCCTGATTCTCCTCTTGTTACCAATATACTTGCACAAACCCTTCTTGCTACCCTTCATGTCTCTTGCTAGTTGCAACTCCAATTGCACTTTGGCCTTCCTGACTTCAACCGTGCATGCTGGAGCAGTACTCTTATACTCCTCCCTATTAATTTGTGCAAGTTTCTACTTCTTATAAGCAGGGATCCTGTTTTTTCTGATAAAAAGATTCCCAATTTTTGGATTTCAAAAAGTAACCCAAAGTAAACCAAAATCCACATTTTCCCCCCTGATTAAAATGAAGCACCACTTTATATATATATATATATATTGGGGATTTTTTTTTTATTAGAGAAAACCAGGATCCTTGCTTATAAGTTTCCTATTTGTGACTTAGTTTACTAAGCCTGCTAAGCCAACTTGCTCTTCTGCCATACTTGCTACTTTTCCTGAGAATTGGGATGGTTTGTTCCTACACTCTCACTAAAGTTTTTTTCCAAGTACAGCCAGCTCTCCTGGACTCCTCTCTGCCTCAGACTGGCTTCCTAAGGAATCCTGCCCATGAGTTCCCTGAGTGAGTCAAAGTCTGCTATTCTGAAGTCCAGGGTCCTTACTCTGGTGCTCTTTATCCTCCCTTTCTTGAACTCAGTTATCTCATGGTCACTGCTGTCTAAGTTGTCATCCTCTACTACATTCTCCACTGTGAAGAGGAATTGGCTATAAACCAAATACTTCATGCAGGGAAGGAGACCAAGTGGGGAGAATGGCATTTCTGGAGAAGCTGTTCCTTTAAGATTGAAAAACCTGGTGAGAGATGGCATGGGGCATGGGGAGAGACAGGAGTGAAAAACATCTCTGAGGAAGAGAAACCGGGGAAGACTACTGGGATGGGGGAATCCCAGGAGCCGGTCCTATGTGCTGGAGAAGGCATGAGCAGAGGACAATAAGCTGGGAGTCACCAACGAAATAAGTCGACTCTTAAGTTACTCCACAAGAGAGAGGAATGTCAGCAGAAACAGTGAGAAAAAAAGAACTGTGGATGCTCATCAGGTTCAATGAAAGCTGATTTTTTTCTTTCTTTTCTTTTCTTTTCTTTTCTTGGTTTTTTTTTTTTTTTTTGGACATTGATTGGGGCCATTTGTGCTCCAGGGGTGACTGAGGGGAGAAGGAGCCTGAGTCACAGCTAATCCCCCACTTTTAAAGAAAAGAAGCAGGAGTGTCCTGAAGGACTTAGTGAGATAAGATCTCACCGGGGAAAAAGAAAAGAAGAAAGAGATTGAAAGGAACATTTCCTGTCATGTTTAAATGGTTCAGTAGTTATCTTTACTTAATTTTATATTACTTAAATTGGATTCAACAAAGTATTTCTGAAGGGAAAATTAAAAGTATATAAAACAGTTTGAAATAGCCACAATCCGCCTGACTGTGAACTGGTTGTAGATGTAAGAAGAAAAAAAAAATAATTAAAGAGAACTGTTCAACCCTTGGATTCGAGGGACTTGGATTCAATTGATTGATTGATAAGACTTGGATTCAACTGATGATGTAAATCTTGGGTGTTGTCCAAGAGAGCCATGGGAGAGATTGTTACACAGATAAAATTCTAGGTAGATTGCCAATGTTCTACTGCAGTAGTAACATCTCCCGACTAGTAACATAAAAATTAATCAAGACATGACAGGTGAGAGTCGGACTATACCGCAGGAGTCCCTAGATAGGGCAATCGGTGAAATAAGTGTTAAAATCAGACCTTCAGCTATCAGCACAAACTTCAAACCCACCAATTCTTTCCTGTTTGTGAGCAGCAGGTCAAGAAGAACATGACCCCTAGTTTCCCACTCCAGCACTTGCACCGGAAGTTGTCCACAGTACTCTCCAAAAACTTCCTGGATTATCTGCGCTCTGCTATATTGCCCTTCCAGCAGATGTCAGGGTGACTCAATAACCCCTTGAAAACCAAGGCCTGTTATTGGAAAACTTCCACTAGCTGTTTAAAGCAAGCCTTCT
>NW_005841894.1:164934-165451 GCF_000455745.1 Alligator sinensis
GGTGGTGTATAGCAGACACCCACTTTATCATTGTTGCTCTCAGGAAGTATGAGAACACCTCACCTTTTGCTCCCTCCTGCTTGCTCTTCCTCTAAGTCGCCCACTTCCCCACTTCCCTCAGGAGTGTAGGTTATAGCCGTGTTGGTCTAAGGACATAGGCAGACATGGTTCTTTGGGTAAATCAGCTATCTTTTATTAGACCAACTCAAATAGTGGGGAAAATTCTTCTTAGCAAGCTTTCAGGTTTAAATACCCTTCATCAAGCTAAGGAAGCATCTGAAGTTGGTGTGCAGATGCTCTTCCAGGAAGAGCACACACCAGCTGCAAATGCTTCCTCAGCCTGATGACAGCGGGCCTTCCCAGGGCTAGATCATGAATTAGCCCACCCACCTGTCTAGGGCCATCTGCCCTGACTGGGCTGCCACGACTTGAATGCTATCATGAAATCTTAAGCGGGAGGCTGCCCATTCATTACCCTGATGCCAGGGGACGCTATTCATGACTCTGTACCTTCCCT
>NW_005841894.1:165482-168120 GCF_000455745.1 Alligator sinensis
CATGTCTCGCAGATGTCATCCAGAATATTATTATTATTCCCTGAATATTATTATTATTGCTCTAGAATATTATTATTTGCTCCAGTCTGAGGCCAGAGCAAACTCAGTCCTTTGATGGCCTCTTCCATACACAATCACGCACACTATCCCCCCCCCCCCACAGGGGTCTCTTATACTCTGCCTCCGTCTCACAGGGGCCTCTAACATACCTCCCATTCCTGGGTCACTCTCAACTGCCTTTGCTTCTTTAAGTGATCCCTTTGGACCTTTGAGCTTGACTACTCTCTCTTGGCAATACCATGCAGCAACGTCAGATCCTGTGAGTTCACCTACTTTGCATGGTGTCACTTTGTGCCGATGCTAGACCGCTTCTGCCCCAAGCGCCCCACTGGGCAAGTGGTTTCGTGCACACACACTTGGGGTTGGCCATTTGCCACCCTTCAAGCCATCCATGCAGCCCTACTCAGTACACCCCTGGTGCAGTCCTTCAATCCACCCTCTGTAGCCCTACTCTGCACCCCACTGGCACAGTCCTTCAGGTGCCACAGTTGCACCTTACTCTGTGTGGGTCCTCAAACTACACATGACAAACTACCTTCTCTGGGTCCTCTGGGATTTCACACCCCTGCTGGGCTCAGGTGCCTCATTATTAGCATGCCTAACCCACATTGCTCCTACGACTCTCACCACAACCCACCAGATGGAGGGGGCTGGGGTTAAGGCCCCCTACCTGCCTTTCACTGGGAGGGATAACCTGGTCTGGTATTTCTTGGGGGCTGTCCCACCACCGACAGCCCTGCCAGACCCCCCCTTCCCTGGCAGGGTGCAGTTTCAGGTTATGCCCAGGACCAAGAGCCTCCAAACCTCCCTGCCCTTACCTCCTAGATGTTCCAGGAGCAGTAGCTCAGCCAGGTGATGTTACTGCCCCAGTGCCTGGCATCAGATTGCTGCCCCAGCCTGTGTGTGCTGGGTCCTAAAATGGCTGCCCTAATCAAGCACCTTCTGGCTGCTTGCCTGCAGCCCTTAAAGTGGCAGGCACCCAAAGGTGTATTGCCACATGATCTAATAAAAGATATCAGATTTACCCAAAGAACCTTGCCCACTTTCTCAGGGCTTGGATCTCTATCCCCCAGTGAACCTAGTTTAAAGCCTTCTTCATTAGGTTAGGAAGCCTATCTGTGAAGATGCTCTTCCCTCTCAATAGGTATATAGATATATACCCTATAGGTATACAGTTTAATTTTAATCACAGATTTCAGATTTTTTATTAGAGAATTTGTGATTTTTAAACAGAGTAAACCAGGATCCCTGGTCATGACCTTCAAGGCATGCTCATGGCTTTGGAAGGTAGAGGGAGTTGCCATCATTGAGGGAAGGGCTGTATTCTGATCATTTACAGTTCACATTTCTTATACTTTCTTCTATTCTCTTCTTTTTTCCTACCTTACCCCGTGTTTAGCCAGTTTTCTCTGTCTGTTTCCCTTCGCTTTCACATTGGGCAGGATAAGAAAGGAAATAAAAGTCCAAGATGAAGCAGGGGATGTCTGATATTGGAAAGAGAATTTCAGTGCAGCAGATTGTACCAAATGACAGGTATTTAAAAATATGCCAAGGGAGAGTGTCTCCAAGTCCCATACAAAGGATTTACAAATGCAAATAAGAGCAATGCAAATGTTTTTTATAGGATTCACAGTCCCAAGCCATCTTATAGCTGCCAAAATATCCAAGTAATGCCAGCTCCTACAAAAACAACGGGACAGACACAAAATATTAAGATTTTTTTTAAAATCTAGGCCTTCAGGATATATTTGGATCAAATTGTCATGTTTTGTTTTGTTTTTCTGGGTGTTGTTAGAAAACATCAGCTACCATGTTATTAATGAAAAAAAGATAAGAATTGAGAATACTTCAGACTCTGTAAAGAAATTGCACCAAATTTGATTTTTATTAATTACACTAAATCTATCTGGTGGTGGTATAATCCTGGGATCATAATTGGTTTTCAGGCTAACAAAATGTTTCTGAAATGGTCTGTGTGATATTTAGTGGTCATCACTTCAGATATATGGTTCTATATAAGACTGTAGTTCTGAAGTCAAAATGTTGAAACCAGGACATCAAAGTCAAGTGCTGCTGACTTCAGGCAACCTACTCTGGCATAGGTAAAGTGAGTGTCAGATGATATCATTGCCTCATGAGAAAAATGCAATCAGTGTTTTGCATCATAGAAAAAAAAAACCCTGTTCTTTTCTTATTTTATTTTATTTTATATACAAATCAGTATAGAAGAAACAGGAGAGATTAAATATGAAAAATGATGTAACATGATGAATACATGGACAGTGAAGGACTCATGATAAATTATTTGAATAACATTTTGTAGTCTATTCACATGCAAAAGACACTGTGGGCAGAAGAATGTGTCGAAAGATGCTCATCACTGAAGCAAGTTTTTTAATTATTTCAATGCACATACTGCTGATCTATAACTAAAGTTATTAGACATGTTATTCAGTTATTTTGTATACAGTCCTTTGTTAAAATATAGAGTGGCTTCAGTCCCAGGGAGAAATAGTAACTAACAGATCTTTACATCTTCCCAGTTAAAGGCTTAGTAGAAAACATTAAATTAGCAGGA
>NW_005841894.1:168143-187101 GCF_000455745.1 Alligator sinensis
AGGAATGCCCTTTTTAACCCCTTCCTATGATCTTATTACTCCCTGTAGAAGGAAGAATGTTTAGATACAGGACTTTATAGTTAATGCTATATTAACCGAAGCATTCTGCTTGCCAAGGGAAAAATACTGTTTGTGACTAGTTTAATCTTATTACATCTGATTGTTTCCTCTTCAGTTAAAGTGTCATTTTTGAATATTTAACAAAGACAGGTGTATCTATACATAATGATCTTTCACAGGAAAGTAGAACAATAGTTTATCATACCATAAGAACAGTGAGCAAAAAAGGAATATCATTTACATCGTGGCATTGCAAGATAGAATATATTATGAGAAATTATGCACTAATTGCTTTTATATTATACTCTGATGTACAGTCTGAAGTTCTAAAGATATGCTGTTATCTCTTGTATCTGTATAGTACATATCATAAAATGTCCTAATCTCAATATGGGCATTTTAGATACTGAACTAGAGAACATTTTCTCCCTAGCTACAAGACATATGTAATATAATTCAGTCACAACTGACTTTTTGGAATACTAAACTTTTCCTGGTATGCAAAAATAATCATTTTTTTAAAAAGCAAGGCAAAAGTTTACTTTCCCAGAAAATATTATCGAATCTTCAGCAAACTATGACCTTTGAGCTAATGAAAGACAACATCCATTAACTTGGCCATAAGAGTTGTTAAGTTCAAGCTACTTTGAAGTTCTTGAAAGACAATTAATCCTAGCTACATGTTTTTAAAGAACAGCAATTACATTAATTGAGATACAAGAGCCCAGTCTGTACTTTTTTTTCAGTTTCTTTAAGTCTCAAGTGATAATTAAATCAGTTCAAGGATATCACATATTTATATGTTTTTACATGTGAATCTATTTTTTGTTGTATACTTCTCATGTGTCTATATTTTTAAATTAAAATTTTATAATGATATGTCTTGTGCCCTGTATTGGTATTTCTCAAGTGTATATCAATGGTCATAACCCCCAAGAGACTATAAAAAGCAATGGGAAAAGACTCAGACAACATTTTAATCAAAAACAAAAACCAAAAAACTAAAACTCAGTCATTCCCAAAACACTGTTATCCCTTTCCAGAAGTTTATCAAAATACTTACATAAGGAAATCATATGGGTTTATTTTTGATTGATAGACTTTATATTCCTTATTTTATATCAAACAAAAAAGGGATCACAATGTTTTTGACTTTGAAGAAAGCATTGTCAGTATGAAAAGGCTAAAAAGACTCAGCCCTACATAACATGGTACCACGTCCATCTTTTCAATCGAATACAATTTTCTGCTATAGTCTAAAGATGATTTATTGATAAAGAATCAAATTTAGAGCTACTTAAGAGATGGATCTCCAGTGATTACAACAAAGATGAACTCCCTTGCACTGGATCCAGATGAGCACTCTGAGATTCTATTTCTCTATTCCTTCCTTCTATGTGTATTGGGGTGAGTAAATCATGGTTCTGTCTGATGTGTTTCTAACATACATATTCAGTTTCTGTTTTCTTCTAATGTTCATGAAAAAGTATAATTAAAAATGTTATACATTTTAAAATGTGCAAATAGTGATATGAACAGAATCAGTAATGGCATTTTTATCATTCAGTGTAGGTATGTAGAATTACACTACCTGCCTCCTGGAAGCTAGTCACCTTGTCTTCCTTGACAACTGTCACTATCTTCACCCTTTCTGTCACCAAACTGATGATAGGAGGAATTTACTTACCAGTAAGTCACAGTATGTCTGATTAATTCCTGCATATTCCAGGCTCTAAGGTGGTTGTGAATGATCTCAGCCAGCCTTTATGAAAGTAAACTGTACAATGCCAATCAAATGTAACTGTGGTATGAAATAATAGGGAAATATGAATAACTAATAAGCACATAACAGAGAAAAATGCATGTCTATGGTGTTACCATAATTAAGAAATACATTTCTGAAAGGCAAGGATATCCTGCTGTTATCTTTTAACTACTAAGCTTATGGATACCTCTGGAAATAAGTGAGAGACAGGTTTACAATAATTAAAGTAGATTGGTCTGTCTGTCTAATCTCTCACTTCAGATTCCACTGACAGAGGAGTTTTACCTTCAGTAGTAAGGAAAGAAAAAGAGTTCAGAGAGAACAGAGCTTCCAGAAACCAGGAAAAGATAGTTTGAAAATTGTACATGGGGACATCTCTTCATTTTTAACAAAGAATTTTCTCCCTTTCCCATGGTGGTTCCTAGAATGCTGAGCATGTATGCAGGTTTTGGAATAAGTTATTTTCTCCCTTAATTTTCCCTCCTACTTTTCCATCATGAGTACTGAAGTCAGAAGAAAGGCAAAATAATTAAGCAATAAGATTGGTCTATCACGAGTGAGAAATAATAGTGGGAAGGGGGAAGAAAATAGGCATAATAGCAGTAGTTCTGAAGACCAGCCTTATCTTGGTGTGATTTAGGATTGCTACTGGACATTGATGAAGCATGCTTTCTAATAAAGTTTTTTTCTTATTTGTTTATGATGTAGGGGACTGCTCCATAAGTGAAGTTGTTCCCATGGAGGAACTTAGGTGAACTGTACTGCTGTCAGCTACAACAACCTTCAGGTATTGTTTAAATAGTTGGGGATACTTGGAACAGCAGATTGCTCTGTTGCCTAATGCCCAAGAGCTATGTTGTATAATGTTATAGAATAGCAGTTCCCAACCTTTTTTGTACTATGACCCCACTTTCAAACCCACTTGCAGACCAAGGCTGATCACTATAATTACATTTCAGCTGGGGCTTGCCACTTCGCTAACTGTACACAACTGGAGGACTGCCCTATGCAAGGCAAAATGTCAGTTGTATATGTCAAATGATCATAAATTGTGTCCTAACAGAGACACACGAAGTAGACTTAATGGGATTAAGGATCTGGTCCCACATCATTACATTAATAACTAATTAAGTGAGATTACTGGACAACTTTATGCCCAGAATTTTCCTGAATCACATTGATGTGTTCAAGGGACTCTCTCAGACAATCTCTATGAGCCTATAAAAGAGCTGCTAATCTTTCTGTTTCAAACTGTTATAACTGACTCTCTCTCTCTCTCTCTCTCAGTGTAATATATATTGTGCATTTTTTGGCACGGTGGTCTGAGGTTTTCTAAAACAGTGACTTGCAGATTAGATATGTTCTTGAAAATCTAGTAAAATATTCTGTTTCTAAAAACATGCCTTTACTTTTTAGCATTTATTTCTCAACCTATGTGTACTGAAAACATGAAGAGGGCAGAATCATACTGATGTCATTGTGTGATATTATAATATTCTTTATCATTAAGGAAATCATGGGCCTGTTCCTCCTTTTACAGGTGTTGATTTGTTACTAGTGTACCCCCATGGACTTTGATGGAATTCCTCCAGATTCATCATGCCTATTATCCAAAACTTGTCTTACCTCCCCCAAATCCTAAAACTGAATTTTGTCTGGTTGTGAAAATTAATGGAAAATGATACCGTAGCAGAGGGTGGCATCCAAATTGGATTTACCTTCCAATAGAATAAATAAATATACAAAATATGCATTTTAAATTATTTACCTTTAATCATTTAACAACTGGCAGATATATAAAGAGAGACAAAGTTGGACCTATATAAACTTTTGTAACAATGTCCAAAATGTATTAAACTTGACTAGTTTGAGGTAAGAATCCAAAAAATTAAACAGGTAAATTTACCAAAAAGTTTCTAAGAGTTGGGAAATCTTACATTGTAACTCAAAGTAAAATTTCTTTTGTCTCTCCAAAGCAACATATTATTAAGACCAACTTTTTGTATCATTAGGTTTCTTTTGGTTTTGTAATGATACATCATACTTAGTGATTTAGTACTGGGTCAAATGAGCAAGCACTATTAAGTTCATAAGCAATCTTTAACTCTTATGAATTAACTCTAATTTTTGTTTCATCTTTCCCATAATGGCTTTGAACAAACCAGAATTATTAAAACAAAACTCAAGGGATATGAAACCAGTCTGAATGAAACCAATAGAAAACATGTTTAAATCCCTGGGAGGCAAATGTAGCAAGTTTCACTTGGTTGTGTATTAAGTAATCTATAGTCAACTCCATGCTATTGCTAACTCACAATTAAAATTGCTCTGGGAAAGGTAAACACATTTCCCGGTGCACCATAGAAATTATAAAAATTAATGCCCCAGAGACCCTTCCTGGCTGTGGGCAATATACATCAGGATTTCCTATTATGCCCACACCATATAAGAAGAACATATTAAAGGAACTGGCATCTCTAATTATTATCTAAAAATTGTACAATGAAACTGAGATTGCACCAGTATGAACCTTAGGGATTTCCAAGTCACTCTGGTCAAATGTACTCTCTCTTCTCTGTCTCCTGTTAGTATTTTAATAAAAATTTAAAACAACTTACCCAAAGGGAAGGAAAGATTTTCAGAGATGTCTGAGACATTTAATAGATTTCTGTGCCAAATACCATTTGGAACTTGTAGAGAGAATTCCCAGACTGAAATGCATCAGCTAAAAGAATATTAAAGCTTGGCTTTTCAGCTTCTAAAGTGAAATCTGAATTGGAGGTAAAATCTCTGAAGACCTCACCTAGCTTAAGAAATAGTGGCATTCCTTTCTAATACATAATAAAAGAGGAAAATAGTTTCTTGATGAATTAGAAAATATAAATCACTTTGAAAGAATTAAGACTTATAATTATTTTTTAACACAGACACATCCCCACAACTTAAAACATAAATGTAAAGAGGTATTTCTAAAATAATAACTGAGTGCTTTTGGTTAGAATTCAGATCAGTATTCAGTTTCCTTCTTTATCATACATTTGGTGTGACGTTGGGTGAGCCTCATTATGTTTTTAAAGCATCTCTCTCTCTCTCTCTCTCTCTATATATATATATATATATACATATATAATATCTAGAAGTATATTTAAAGTACTTTCAAAAGGAAATACTAAATGATGGTGCAGTAACAACTGCTCCATACAGCCATATGTAGATGTGCCCAGGCAGGCAGTCAGTCAGTCAGTCCCGAGGCCATACCAACTGTTGAGACACCTTTGATGTAGCAATCATTTGCCTCCATTCACAGTAATCATGCTAGATATTAATGAGACTTGAATTGATAGTTTTCTATATCTGCATTTTTTAGATTTTATGACAGCATTTTCACCAAATGTTGCTAAGTTAAATAGATTCATAGATTTTTAGAAGTTAGGGGTTGGAAGGGACCTCAGAGATCATCAGGTCCAGCACCCCTGCTCAAGGCAGGAAAGACGATGTCAGATGACCCCAGTGAGATGTGAATCCAGTTATCTTTTGAAGGTCCCCAGGGAAGATGCCTGTACCACCTCTGGGGGGAGTCTATTCCAGACTCTGGACACATGAACTGTAAAGAAGTTTTTGCTAATGTCTAATCTGAAGTGATCCTCTATCAGTTAATGACCATTATTCCTAGTCTTCCCCTGGGGTTCCTTGGTGAACAGGTGTTCTCCGGGGCCCTGATATTCACCCCTTATATACTTAAAGCAGGAGCGGACAATTATTTCAGGGAGAGGGCTGCTTACTGAGTTTTGGCAAGCCATCGAGGGCCGCATGACAGGCAGCCAGGAGAAGATAAATGTTAATTTTCAAAAAAATTTAGGGGCTCCGCAGGCTAGATAGAATGGCATGGTGGGCCACATCCAGCCCATGGGCCACATTTTGCCCACCCCTGACTTAAAGGCTGCCACCAAGACCCCTCTGAGTCTTCTCTTCTCCAGGCTGAACAGTCCCATGTCTCTCAGCCTTTCCTCATATGGTCTGTTCTCCAGACCTCTAATCATTCATGTGGCCCTCCTTCAGACTCTTTCCAGCTTTTCCATACCCTTCTTGAACTATGGCACCCAGAACTGGATGCAGTATTCCAGCTGCAGCCTCACCAATACTGAGTAAAGCAGGAGAATGACATCTTTAGCCTTGCTTGTGATACATCGGTTGATGCATGTTAGAGTGGCATTTGCTTTGCTGGCTATAGCATTTCATTGGTGGCTCATGGTCATTTTATGGTTGATCATCACCCCAGGTCTCTTTAGGTTGTGGTGCTGGCTAATGTAGCTAATATAAGTATGTTGTGGGTTATTTCTCCCTACATGGAACACTTTATATTTTTTGGTGTTAAACATCATCAGGTTTAGATCTGCCCACTTTACAAGCCTATCCAGGTCAGCCTGTATCTTCAACTAGACTTCTAGTGTGACCGCACTTTCCCATAACTTGATGTCATCCACGAACTTTGCCAGTACACTTTCCACTCTTGTGTCCAAATCATTGATGAAAATATTGAAAATCACTGGTCAAAGTATTGAGCCTTGAAGGACACCACTGGTCACCTTTCGCCATGTCAACTCGGTTCAATTTATTAACACTCTCTGGGTCTGACCTTGGAGGCAGTTTCCTAGCCACTGGACCATTAAGTTGTTGAGGCCCCAATTTGCCAATTTTTCCATGAGGGCATTGTGGGAGACCAAGTCAAAGGCCTTTTTGAAATCCAAGTATGTGACATTGACCACATCTCCTTTATTTAGAATACTGTCTTCTGATAGCCTATCAGTGATGGATTCTTTGATATTTTTTCCCAGGGATTGAGGGCAGACTGATCGACCTATAATTCTCTGGGTTGTCCTTCCTTCCTTTCTTGCAGATAGGCACCACATTGGCCCTCTTCCAATCTTCTGAGACCTCACCCAAGGACCATGAGTTCTCAAATAGCTTTGTCATCAGTCATGTGACATTGGTCATCTCAATAAAATCAGAGTACAGTAAATAATGTAAGCAATTAAATACAAGGCTGAACTTGGGAGCAGACAGCAAGGTACATTAGATAAACAGTAGTATAAAATATACAGTAGGGAACTAGAACATTAGAACATTGCTGTCTTGCTGGGATCCTTTGACTCTAGCTGACTTCCTGCCCCTAGGGCAGGGGGCTGGACTCAATGGTCTTCTGAGGTCCTTTCCAGCTCTAATGTCTATGAAATATATGAAACTACTAGGAAGAAAGGAGGTGAGACTTCAACTTATGGTTTGATGGATGGAAATAGAAGACTACAACATCCTATAATAACAGATTTTACACATATATACCCCTTTTTATTCAAGAAGCTCAAAGAATTTTATGTGCATTAAGAACTTAAGACTTATTTGAGACTGGAGAGCTTTACATTCTTCAGACTGTAATTGTATTTTCATATTTCTTACTACAGCACATAGCATACTTTTAATTTTACAGTGTTATAAATAAACATATTTATGCCATAAAATCACACACACTTAATACTGCTGAATCTTAGACACAAGTATGTTAAATCCTAACTTTTCAAAGCTATTCACTAGTTATGAATACCTCAGTTCTCAAGACTTTCATACATTTGAGACAGCTTAATTTGCAACAGTGCTGAGATTGCTGAGGAGTGCTTTGGTAGATTCCGGAAAAAAATTATATTTGACTGCATTGCTCAAGGTCACACTTAGTGATAGAGAATATAAATGCCAATATCATAGATCACTACTGTAATCACTAGGCCATGTTCCCTATAATACATTGGTAGACAAGCAGCAACAGCTTGCTAGGCAGCAACTGGACACAATAAAGTATACTTATTTTGATATAAATTTCTTCTTGTGCTACCAAGATTATTTGGCAAAGAGATATTTTAATTATTAGCGATAAACACATATTAGTGAATCTATCTATGATGACTACAACTGTGCTTGATACAGAACATTGGTTTTGTCTTTGCACCGGTTATTAATTTTGTAGGCATAATTTGATAAAAATAAAATCAACATATATTGGCTTCTGTTATAGGATTTGCAGACTTCTAGACTTTGTTTGTTTTGTGTAAAGCTGAGGCATTTGTATCTTAAACTTTAATGAGGAAAAATGTATGCATTCTTTCTCAGTGAATCCAGATTGAGATCATTTATTTTAATTCAGGGTTGAAGCTTTTTGTTTCTTGCACTATTAGAAAAATAAATAGCTTCCAATAATTTCTCCCTCAGTTAAAATTATGCCTTGTTTATTTAGTTCAAATAGTCCACAGTAAAATTGTTTGTGCTGAATTTGATGGTGGTAAATCATAATATGTGGCATTTATAGGACTATTTTTATAGTGCCTTGTGCCACACTTCAATCTCCTTTGACAAATCCAGGGTATCCAATGCAACTTTATTGCACTGTGTTTGAAAATATCACATGCAAGTATAATATTTTGGTAAATGGAAGTCATTAAAGTAGAAGGCAGAATTAACTAGTCTTAAATAATAAAAATGATATTGTCTAGAGTTTAATGTGTAATCATGCATTTTATTTAATTAAAAGCAAATTCTTTTTTGAATGTTCAATAAATTTTGGAAATATATCAGTTTGATGCATTTGTAACTTTCTGAACATCAGGCCTGTGGTATCTCATTTATTTTACTTCTTTATTAGAAATATTTTACTTATGAAACATGCAGAAGTACAACAGGTGATTTTGTATATGTTGTTACTACTGATAATTTATATTTACAAGGGTATAGTTACCGTGTGTTGTTGTAGGACAAGTGCTCAGCAAAACGTGTGAGTCAGCCGGCTCACTCTGTCACGGTGCCAAGAAAGGAAACCAGTTCCAAAGCACAGATGGCCAGAAAGGGTTCCTTCAACAGGGAAATAGGTGGTCAGTTGCCTTATGCTTCATTTGCACATCCTGGTTGAGACAGCAGTGCACTCCTGCCACTAAAACCTGACCTCTGGAGCATAAGCTGTACTGGGGGCAAACTGCTGCTAGGTTGTGATGATATTGCAATGAGGTGATATGTTGATACATTTAGTGATACATTGGATTCTGCAGTTCTAACTTTTACAGTAAATGCTAAAATGAGAAATATTTTAATATACCCATTGCTGCTAATTTATATAACTATGAATCCTGGGTAGTACTGTGTGTGCCAGAAGGAAAGAGAAATTGTATGTGTGTGTGTTTGTGTGTGTGCGCGTGCATGCACATACATCTTTATATAATGCACAATACATATGAAAGATAGCAGATAAAAAGCACCAAAAAAGTTAAGAAAAAATGGGTGCATCAATGAGAGATGCTTACTGCACATTAGCATAAAAACACTGCGCAGTAGTATGTCATGGCAAAAACTGTGTTAATAGCACAGTGTTATTAGCAGAGATCCTGGTTTTATCTCATTTTTTAAAAATCCCCAATTTTTGGTTAACAAAAAGTAACCCCAAATCTGCATTTCTCCATGATTAAAATGAAACACCATTACATAGACGTATATAGCGGTGTTTCATTTAAATTATGGAAACATTTGGATAACCTCAAATCCCCCAAAAGGAAATCCAAATCCACATTATTCCATCATTAAAATGAAACACCAGTAATCTATAGGTATGGATATAGTGGTGTTTCATTTTAATCTTGGAAAAATGTGGCTTTTGGGTTACTTTTTTAAATCTGAAAATTGGGGATTTTTTTTTTAACCAGAGAAAAACATGTTCTCTTGTTATTAGGCTAATGTGCAGTAAGCATCACTAAGTAACCATTCGCCAGCGTTACTGTGCAGTAACTATAGGTACCACACATTTAGTTAGTACTTTACTAAGGAAGTACTAAACTAAATGTGCAATATCTAAGTACATTAATGAATGTGTAGACACACCCCATGAGTCAGAGATGGGAAGGGATTTAAAAGGGTTTCAAAAAGGAACTTTAATTCTGACAATAAAATCTTATAACCTGCAGTGTGTAGTCTTAAATGAGTATTTGTATTCTAGACATGATCCCTCCTAGGCAAAATGAAGGAATAACCTAAAGTAGTGGAAAATTCTAATGCAATAGTATGTCTGGAGACCACTTATGATTATCACTGAGAACAGTAATATATAAAAAAAGGATTCTCCCACATTCAGGGGAACTACTACCACTTATCTTCATTGGCATCTATTTGTAGGAGGGCTGGAATAGTAATCTGATATATACTAAGGAAGAACTGTCAAGAATATCCAGAAAACTCAAAGAGTGCACATGACACAGAACCCCTATAAATACTTTAAATACAACTGGGTTCCTTTCTGCCCCTGCTTTTCAGTTCCATTCACCTGTTGTTTACTGGCTGCATCTAAATGTACAATTAGTACATAGCAATTAACTCTGGCGCAGTTAGCACTGGAGTTTATTGCTCCCAGGCACAGCACTTATAGGGTGTCATCCTGCCAGCATGGGGCTGCTTTGTCTCAGCTCAGTGTGCTATGGAGGGGCTGGCCGGGGCATGAGGGTTCTACAATGCAGGACTAGGCAGCAGTTATTTCCCGTACCGTATAGCATCCCTGTGTCCCAGCCAGCCCCAGTCACCATCTACACATGAATTTTGGAGTACGTAACGACTCTGTTATAAGATGGTACTTGTCCCAGACAGAACTATCCTTCAGCATAGTTAATTATTTTACTGTGTCCTAATACAGACACACATGTAGATGGTGACACTTTATGGTGGAGCTAATTAGTCAACTGCAGTAAGTACACATGTAGATGAACCTTTTTTATTTTAATTTTTTGCTATACTCTTAGAAATGTGTGTTCATTCTTTCATTTCTACAGGCTCCTTAAGCCACAAATTCTCCCTTTGATTTCAGTGGGATGAGTAGTAGACGTAAGCTACTATTCAACTCAGTTACTTTTAAAAAAATATATAATTGTCATACTTTTTGTAGTGTCATGTAAACATTAGACTTATATTTTTCATTAAAGTGTACTTAATTTTAATCACAGAGAAGAAATAATAAAATGAATGTTTGGACTAGTGGAATACAAAAATACGGCATGATATCAGTTATCTATAATAGAGGTATTAATTTATAAATGGATTATATAAACCTATTATTTTTAAAAGGTATCCTAGAAATTTGTTTTTATTTTCATACACAGACAGTGAGAAACAGTTCACTTTATGTTTTAATTTCTGATAGGTCTTGGTGTTCTGTAGGATTCATTTTTCACTTTCTCTGCCTCAATTATGTCAATACATTTTCAAATTCCTGGTAATCTGTTCACATGCTCATATTGCAGATGACATGCTTCTCATTTTTGCTGAGAAGAGTGTAAAAAGGATTAATATAGCCCTGAGTCTAAGATTAATACAATCCTCCACCAAAAATTGTACAGAATGGCAACTCAGCTTTTCAGCAATCACTTATCACTGAAGTTGGACAGCACAATATTCCCATAAATATTACCAAGTAAGATAGTACCTTTGGGTACTTATACATTTACAGTTTTTCTTATTATTATTATATGTATTCTTTAAGTAACAGGATCTTTCCATTTATCACAAAGCTTCTTTTAATAATCATATTTTATGGCTGATAGAAGAATCTTGTTACAAATCAGCTAAGTAGTAGGCTTATTTCAGTGTTTATCTAGTGCAACTGACATATACGTTTTTGATACTTCCAGCACTGTATTATATTTAGCCAATATTAGTGAATTCATCTAGGAAGTGTGTTCTTCAATGATTAAATACTACTGCTTTAAATTGGTTAAATTGGTAAGTGGCTAAAAAAGACTTACGGAAGATTTTTTTAAAAGTACTTTAGTTTGATTTTCAGTGGAACTTCCCTTAAATGTTTTTGAAAGTAAGTTGGAGATTAATAATTTATCCCATTCTACAGTATTTTATTTGCTACTATATACAGTTGCTGATACAATGTCATGATTTATTCAAACACTGTAATTCCCATTATGTCTCCTTGGATAATTCCATGACTATATCACTATAATGGAGTCAAGGGGAATTTTTTATGACTTTTTCTTCATCTGTTTTAATTTTGGTCACGTCCAATGATGGTTGATCACACCTCCAACATTGTCTTTCCCCCTAAATTCACTAGTTTGCTCTTAGAAAAATAACATACTGTATATGAATTGGTGGACAAGCAGTAATTCCTTGCTGGCCTTATAAGTGTAATATTTTGATATATTCAGATTAATGTACCAAATGGAGACCACTCACAAGATCTCAATGATTCTTGTTTCAATTCAGTCAAATGTCACCTCTTAAAAGTTGCAATTCACCCCTATGCAGTTGATCAGGACAAGATCTACTTAAGACCCTGTTAAACCCTAAAATTAGGGGTTTGAGATTGCATAGCCTTTAGGTGGGATATCTACAAAATGATAGATTAAGGACTTCAGGTATTATCAGCTAACCAAACATTTTTTAATTAAACTGTTTCATATAGGAATGTTTTCACTTGTTTTAGGTCTTTCTCCACGTGGCTCTAAGAATTCTTCATTTATTAAATGAATACATTATCTCCTATGTCTCTGCTATAGTCATTCCAACCTTCTCAATTATCTCAACCTACCATGTCTGAAAGGTCAAATTATATTAAGACTTTCTCAAATGTCGTGTAGAATACCACCAAGATTTGAAAGTCTATTACAGAGCCCCATTTAACTGCACAAACTAAGTTTGAAAATCAGTAATATATGATGAAGATGATTGACATATATTAGCAATTATGAATAAATCTCTTGAAACTGTGTAGCATAAAGAAAATGTGGAGATAATATTTTGCAGTTAATCAATAGCACTGAAAAAAAATCCCTACATTTCCTGCTCTGTGCACTCTAAATTGGTGTGAAGTATTCCAATTTATTCACTGAATTCCCATTCTTTCTGTTAATGAATTCTCAGTAGGCAGATTACAATATTCTCAAATATATTAATCGTTTAATAATATTCAGAAAATAATATCTGTTAATATTCATTGGTCTGTGGATTGTGTGTAAGCAGTTCACCAGAAATTTGATATCTGAAATTAAAAATGTGTTTTGTGCTCATTAGGTCTAATTGGACAAAGGGGTATGCTCATGTTCCCTAACTCCATGAACATAACTCTCAGAATCTGGTTTATAATTCTGGTATTTGAATGTAGCTGTTTTAATGATTTCTTTACATATTCTTCAATACATGCCACGGCTCCAAATCTTGAGATCATTTAAATCTAGACCCACTGAGATACACTTCAGCATATGCTAATATTAAACAATTGTTTAAATGCCCTTCAATCTAGATATTTTTCGTAACTAAAACAATTGTAAATAAAACAATTGTATTAAACAATTGTTTTAGTTAAGAAAAATATCTCACTCACACTGCTGGCCTTGTATTTTTCCTCAAGATCTGAGTACAAATATTTACTGATTTTCATGACTTTTAAAGGAAAGAAACACACACACATAAAATACATGTATATATATTAAAGCTATTATACTGTGATTTCCTCTTTGAAGGGCAACATAGATATTATAATAAATAGGCTACTATAATTGGTTGCTATATAGAACCATTCATATAGCAGTCCTGGATGCATATGCTAGGAACAAATACTGCATATATGTGCACGTGCGCCCATGTCAGGAGCAAACTGAGCCTGACAGGAGCAGCCCAGCCCTGGCAGGAGCAGGTCAAAGGAGCAGCTCTGACCCCCTGCATCAGCCAAGAGCTGAAGGCTCTCACGGGTCCCAGCAGCAGACAGGCAGGGGACACGGGTTTAGCCCCAACTTCCAGAGAGTGGAGGGAGCTGTGCCAGCTAGGCTGGCAGCTCCATTCCAGCCAGGGGGAAATTGGGTTGGACCCAAGCCCAAGGGGAAGGAGGCTGTCCCTTCTGGCCAGGCTCCCAGCCAGGACAGCTTCCCCCGACCCCTGGGGCTTAGGGCCAGCCTGATCTCTCTCCTGCCTGGGACAGAACTGCCCACCCAGCTGGGACAGCTCTCCCTTCTTCCTCCAGGACTTGGGACCAGACTGATCTCTATTAAACTGGGACAGAGCTACCCACACACCTGGGACAGCTCTCCACCCGCAGTGCTCAGGGCCAGCCTGATCTCCCCCTAAGCTGGGAAGGGCAGGTTATGGCTTCCCTGTTTTTGTTCTGCCACCCAGAAGTTTCTGCTGACCTTACTTGGGATAACACACTTCCTGGACACTCTTTTTGTCCAGATGAACTTACTCTGTCATGCTCTTGACCTATATAATAATGACAAAGCACTTTATCTTTTCTTTTTTTCCCCCTGTTGTATGTTGTGTTTCCCTATGTGTGAGTATTTATATTTGTTCAAACACCTGTTAACTGTTTGTTTAGTAAATACTTTATTATCATAATGAACTTGATTAATTCATTTAAAATTATTAAGCAACTGCAGATCTGGTATTAAATGAATATGTGTAAACTGTTAATGTTGACAGCATCTATGCCCTAGTGCTTTCAAATCTCTAAAAACTGAGTGTTATTTTTCTTTTTTTAAATGCCGCGGCTTCCTCATAACTGCCCTGATTCTTGCTTGCCTTTTCCTCTGTGCCTTGACTCCTAGCTTCTTTGTCATCATCATCAACAATCCCTCAATTCTAGGATGATCTCTACCAAAACTCACTGATGGGTCTGGAGGTGACTTAACAGCCCAATCCTTGAGAGACAGACTGCAGTAGTTGCAGGTCTTTTCTGAAGGGAGACCATAGGTCAAGATATCTCTCCTTTTCCTCTCTCTGCTCTCTGCTTGGAAGGCAAAACACTTTACCTTGAGATGGGCTGTCATTTTGTTGAGGCTGTGGTTCTATTGGAGTCAGTCTTCCCAGCTCTTGATGCTGGAACTGTTTTATTGAGGCATGCCTTCAATGCGTCTTTATAGCATTTCCTCTAGCCACCACAAAATCTCATGCCATTAATAAGCTGGGAGTAGAGCACTTGTTTTGGGATTCAAGAGTCTCAGTGCTAGTAATACTGGTGCCAGTGAGGATGCTGGCATTTGTGCAGTGATCTTCCCATTTGATATGGAGGATTTTCCAGAGGCATTGCTGATGGTACCTCTCCAGGCTCTTGAGATGATGATGGTAGGTCACCCATTGTTTCACATTTGTACAGGAGGATGGGAATGATGATTGCATTGTAGACCTGGAGCATGGTGTTTTTCCAGAGATCATGATGAATAAAGACACAACGAAGTATTGGATGAAAGACCAATGCACGGGTTTGGCAACCAAGGTCTTTATTGTGTGACACACATAGATCAAGCGGAGAAAAGCAATGCTTTATCTAAAACCATTCATACTCTCTCTGTCTCTCTCTCACACACACAGGCCAATCCCCTGGTGCTCAGGTTTAGGTACAATGGCCAGTTGTGTTGACTCTGGACACAATGATCTTATGGGAGGGACACCGGCAGGTTCTCCCAAGTTGTTGTGGATGGCATACTATGTCAGCGGGGCATGGTCTTCACTGCCTGCCTATACTTAGTTCAGGCAGACTGTTGTGTTACCCCTGACAACCCGCTCAGCCAATCACTTTGTTGCTGTTGAGCTGGCTTTAGTCACATACCTCATAGCTTAGGTATGTAGATGGATGGATGGGTAGTGAGGAGTTACTTTAATTTACAACATCCTGAGACAGGGATACAAGGTGTCTCCTCTGCTTGTAGATGGTTTGGTTGCTCTTATCTTCCTGCTCTCAAGACTGCTTTCTCAGCTTGAAAAACACATTCACTCACTCACTCATGCATTCATCCTGAATTCATTTTTAATATCTCAACAAAAGCAACTTCCCAAAGGAGGCACTAGTGCACCGGATCCTATGCTGGATCTTCTCATCAACGTTAACTCTCTGAGAGAGGTGGCTACTGAGGTAGGGGAAGTGCTCTGTTACTTCCAGGGTCTTTTGTCAATGGTAATTTGGAGAGGGGGTCAAATTCATGGCCTGGGGAGACTGATAGAGTATTTCATCTTCTCAATGTTGAGAGAGAGAGACCCAAAGTTTGGTAGGTATGCAAGAATGATGCAGTTGTCTGTGTACTGAAGGTCTGGAATGGTTGTTTTGAGTACTTTGTTCTTTGTCTGAAAAATAGAAGATTGAAGAGTCCTCCATCTGTTCAGTATTCAATGTCAGTTCTGGAAGGAAGGTGGTCCTTAATGGGCCACAGTTTATTTAGCCATGCTAATTGCACATATAGATGCACCCAGTAGGTACAATTACAAAAGTGATACCCTCTAATTTTCACAATATACAGGGTGAACTTGAAGTCTAGTACAAATGTGGATGGCATGAATGTAACAAATCCAAACACAAATGGTTTGTTCTCAAGTCCACTGAAGATAATAGGAGCCGTTCCAATGATTTTAAGGGAAATTGGGTCAAGACAATTTAGAAATTTAGTCATGTATAATGAATAGGCACATGATTAAAGCCTCCTATGTGCATTCTCTCTTACTCATAAAACAAAGGGGGAAACTGTGACTAGAGAATGGATAAAATTGGTTTTAGCCTAATCCACACCATTATATTAATACTTTCTCCAATGTAATATAGAATAGCACCATGTTTTGAGATGGGATAGGAGATTAGGGAAGTAGCTTTTGCATTCATGTCATTGATTGATCATTGCCTTGTAAAACGTTTCTCCAGAACAGAGACAGAGGTGAGTCTTAAAAGTTTCAGGTAACACTAAATTATTTCCAAAGATTTATAAAGGGGAACTCTTTTCAGACCATTGTATCCATAGTTTGTAGGCATTTATTGCATTCTTTAATCCTTCTAAATCATTATAATATCCCCTGTGCATCATCTTGCCTGGCTTGGTCTAAATGTGTCAGCTAGGTTTATGGGCATAGACTCAATGCCTAGAATACTGAGTTGGAAATCTCTGGCCTCTCAGTTGTGTCATAGAATATCAGTATCTATATCTGTTTTCTGATTATTCTGGAGTGGCATGCTTGTCTCCACTAAACTATCCACCAAATTATGATCAACAGATTTTTTTTTAATTGGAGGAAAATTGGCTAATCTTGGCTCTGTGTAATAAGGGGCTGTCCAAATGCCCCCAGCTGTAACAAATTAGCAAGCTGTTTTGCAGGGAAGAATCATTTGGATTTGGATAAAAATGTCTACATCTGTGGAGGGAGGGTAAGATTTTACAGGGTTAAATGCTAGCTCTTCTTTACTTGAGTTTTACAGGGCACATCTACATATGCACTTTACTGTGGAGTTGACTAATTAGCTCTGTAGTAAAGCATCACTGTCTACATATGCGCCAGTATTAGGGTGCAGTAAATTAACTCTGTTGTAAGATTTTATGGCGCAGTTCCTTACTTTGCTGAAACATACATGTAGACAGTGACAAGAGCTGGCTGCGGTATGAGGGTGCTAAAGTGCAGGGGCTGCCTACTTCAGGATTCCACACTTTAGCACTCTTGTGTCCCAGCCAGCCCCAGTGCCACCTGATGCCACCACCCAGAGCCTGGGGTTGATTCCCCTGAGCCTGCTGCCAGCCCAGGGCTGCTGTTCCCCAGCTCAAGCTGCTGTGGTCCTGGGTGCACATGCAGATACTGTGCTAGGGAGTAGTTTATTCTGTTGTCTTAATTGCATGTGTACATGCGTCTGCAGACAAGTGCTCAGTATTAAAATGTCATGGACAAATAACATTCACATTTTCTAGATACCTTCATTTTTTCTAACCCATCGTCAGGCTAGATAATGATATAGGTATTGTACCCCTCTGTATTGCACTAGTTACTTAGGCAATACACTCTGGAGACAAAATCTAGGAGAAAACAAATACACAAAAAACCTCTGTGCCTAAAGTGCAACTAAAGAAGAAATTAGATGCATAAATCCTAGTCAACAGTCCTGATCCCCAAATCCACTAACTGCTTAAGCACCTTCATTTTTGCCAGCAAGCTCCTTAGGTGCATAAAGATTTGCTATTGCAAGGCCCCATAACAGCCAATGGTTAGGCAGGGCTGAATGACTTGGTACCTATTTCACATCTAAGACTATTGGGTTCATAAACTAGAGGTACTTATATGACCCTTTAGGGACCTGATCTGGTAGAAGTGCTTGCAATGTGGCTAACATACCAACATCATTGATTTCACCATGAAACAGAGCAGTCATAGCCACTTTCATTCAAAAACATGGCTGGGGGAGGGGATGGGGTCATGCCTGCTTTTTATATAATAGTGTCATCATCTGAGTACAGAAAGTGGGAGCCTGGAGTTCCATGACCTCCTCAGTTTGCATGCTTTCAACACATCCCTTCTAGCTTCTACCCCTTCCAAAATCCCTACCCACTTGGAGATGGGAGCACTCTCTCCATTCCCTGATGGTACTGTTGAACCAAGAATACAAGTTTTATGACGGCAGAGAGAATGAGCTTAATGGAACATAGTTCTATAGACCTGGGATGAAATTCCTCCTCTGTAAGGGGGAAGTTCTGGATTCTTGATCTGTTTTCCAGGCACTGCTTTTTTAATTATAGGATAATTGCATAAAATGAATAAGCAAAATATTGGGAGCATGGACCAAGCACTGCATTGGCCTTTATCTCTGGAATGCCTTCCTTTCTGGGCTGCAAAGTTCTCTTGCCTCTTCCTTTCTGGACCCCTGCATTTTTCATTTTGGCTAAAGAATGGCAAAAACTTAACAGGAGGATAGAAAGTTGCTGTCACAGTCTAGCATGGTAGTGAGGGAAATGTCATGGGTGGTAGAAGATATGGGTTTGAACCCCTCAGGCTGAGAAGGGAATTGAATCTGCATCTTCCACTGCCTGAACAAATGGTTTAAGAACTAAGATGTAATATAAAAGGTAAGCATCAGTAATAGGCCTGTGCGAAGCAGGTAGTATTCACTTCAGATTCGGATTTAGCCGATTTGGGGTAGAGTGATTCAATTTGGTGATTTGAATCACTGTCCTGTGTCGATTTGGCTGAATCTGATTTAGAGATTCAGCTGCTACTGAATCCCTGAATCACTCAAGCCAATCCCCTGTCCTCTCTCCCAGTCCGGCAATGGCTGCCCTGCCCGCCCCAGCTCCTGGCCCTTTGAAAAGAGAAGCC
>NW_005841894.1:187132-193173 GCF_000455745.1 Alligator sinensis
TGCCGGGCGGGGGGAACTTCCTGCTGCCCTCCACTGCCCCACCCTGTGTGGGGGGCTCTGCATGAGTCCCCCAACCTCCCCCACTTTCCCAGCCCCCCCATGGCTGCCCTTCCCCCTGGAGTTCTGGCCCTTTAACAAAGAAAACCCCAAAACCCCTGAATCACAGGTTCCTGCCTGGTGGGGGGGGGCAATCCTTGCTGCCCCCCCACTTCCCCATGCCACATGTGGGTCTCTTTCATGAGCCCCCTGAAGCCCCAAGGCTGCTACAGGATCTGCTGAGTCCTGGGGGTTTTTTCATGTTTTTTTCTATAAGGGCCAGAGCTGAGATGGCCAGGGCAGCCATGGGGAGTCTGGAAGAAGGGTCAGGGATTAGGGGGCAGCATGCAGAGCCCCCCATGCAGTGTGGGGCAGTGAGGGGGCATTAGAGATCCCCCCACCTGGCAGCATCCCATGAGTGGGGGATTTTTTTATAGCATCAGGATCTGAGGCAGGTGGGGCAGCCATGGAGGGAGCTGGGGGAGCAGGCAGGGGTTAGGGAGATGGGGGGAGCAGGTAGGGGATGGGGCCGGGCAGGGGTCCCCTATGGTCCCCTTCCCCATCCTCCAGCCCCTACTCCTGTGCCCCCTACTTACCAGCTCCGAGTCCAGCTGCAGCTCCCTGCTGCAGCCACCAGGGTCTTCCCAAATCATCAAAGCTCTCCAAATCTTCTCCAAAGATTTGGAGACCTTTGAATTGGACCTTTTTATTGGTCCACCAATTCGATTCGGATTTGGAGATTCAGCCACCGAATCGGGCCAAATCTCCTCCGAATTGAGTCAGCACCTAAACCTTTGCACAGCTCTAATCAGCACCTCTTATTCTGGCCACTGTATCTAGAAATAAAAACATGATCCAGTTGTTTAAACTCAATGACTTAGGGTGCCTATACATGTGCAGTGAGGCTGCTCCAATGCACTGTTATTACAGCACACTGGAGCAGACACAATTAATCAAGTCTGCAGGAGTGTGGTAATTACCATACTCCCTCCCTCCCCCACTGCCCAAGAACACATGTATAAATGCCCTTAGACACTAAGTATGGGGAGAAGTTTTGGGTGTTAAGTTCCAATTTTACAAATGTGCCTAAATCAGGGATGACTTCTGACACATCCTTCTCTTCATCATTTCCCAATGGCTGGCCTATGGGTAGAACTCTATTTTACCTAGTGGCATACCAAAGCACAGCTTGAAACTAACTCTGAGATAGGGGCAATTCTATTAACATCTCTGGGCATTTAAATGCCGCCATTGTAGGAATAAGGTAACCACTCATTTCTGGAGGGCAATAATTTTCCACAAATGGTGCACTTATCACAGCAGATAAAAAATTATGCAAACATGTAGCTGGATAAACCATAGTTAGTTGCAATCTGCACTTTGATCATAGGATCATATGTTTGGAAGGGACATCATGAGATCATCTAGTCAAGCCCAGCCCCCTGTTCAAAGCAGGGCCATTTGTGAATAAATCATCTCTGTCAAGTGTTTGTCTAACCTGCTATTGAAATGTCCAGGGATGAAGTACAACTTTTCTATGTAACCTCTTTGAATGTTGCAGGGGCTGGACCCAATGATCTCATGAGGTCCCTTCTAGTCCTAAATTTCTATCAATCTGTGAACATCTTCAAGTCCAGAAAATTTCTTCCTGATAACCAATCTAAATTTCCTTTGAGGCCATTTTTACCAGCTGTTTCCTATTGATGAAGCACCCCTGGACTTTCACTGCATTTTAACCAGGGAACAGCTTTGTATGTTTTGAAAAAGTATTTTATCTAACCAAGGGCATAGAGTAGGTTGTTTAGGCTGGGAGAGATCGCTTGTTGCATAGTTGCTGATTGCTGGCCTCACTAGAAGGAAAACTGTATCAACAAAGTTCTGGAGCTGGAGGGGGGGTTACTTGCTGGGCTGCTATACATGTCATCACATCAGCAAATTTAACCTGTTATGTAGCTATATAAGACAGACGCCCACTGGGGTGTGGGTGCTTGCTTTGCGAACGATTGCCAAGCACCACTTTCTGCGCAGAAATAAAGATTAAGTTGGATCCTTCACCCCTGTGTGTTTATTGGCACAAGCGCACCGGGCACAAACTCACTGTCCTTTGGGGACAACACTATGGCTAATCATCCTCTAAGTATTGAAAGACTGATATCAAATCCTCCCTGGGTCTTTTCTTCTCCAAACTAAATAACCCTACTTTTTTTCAGCCTCACCTCATAAGTCATGTTTTCCAGGCTTCTATTCATTCTTGTTACTCTTTGTTGTAGT
The DNA here is from genome assembly GCF_000455745.1 of Alligator sinensis. NCBI lineage: Eukaryota > Metazoa > Chordata > Crocodylia > Alligatoridae > Alligator > Alligator sinensis. The sequence goes on from NW_005841894.1 coordinate 189,440, forward strand.
CTTTCTAATCTGTCCATATTTTTCTTGAAGCATGGAACCCATCCAAGTGATACCTTACTAGTAATGAATACAGTAGCAGAATCACTTTCCTTGATTTTCAAGTGACACTACTGGCAATGCAATACAGTATGCTATTGCCTTTTTTTTTAGCATGTATCCATGCCCCATATCCATACTGAATTTTCCAGAAGCATTGACCATGAAGTAGGATCTTCATGGTCCTGAAGATCAACATAGAATTGGAAGAGGCTAATTTTAAGACACAGAAAACAATTAAAAATAGCAATAACATAACATCTCTGAGATTCTTTTTGAAATCTAGCAAATCAGGTAATATATTTTTTTTAATTTCTAGTTAAGTATGTCCTCAAAATGTGGCTTAACTGTACTGTAATTCTACCCCATATAATGCGCTGCTTTATACTGTACTTGATCTTTCATACAGTACTGAAAATATGGTCTATTGTTAGAATATTCATCTAAAACCACATAGTCAAAAAAGGTCAATGCTAGTAAACAGGTGGATTTTTCAAAAAACTCACCTCCCATTTAGGTACCCAAATATCAGTTTAGCTGAAAATCTGGAACCAGTTTTGGGTGCTGAGCATTTTAGAGATCTAGCCCTTAATAGCTGTTGGGTATTTCCATTGCCAATACAAAAAATCCAAAATCTGTATCCCTTTGCAACATGTTTAAAAGCATTTCTTTGAATAGGTTTGAAAAGGGCAAAACTAGCTTCTTTTTTTTTTTCTTTTTCTTTTTTTTTTTTGTTTCTAGAAAGCAATTTTTGCCGTTCTCTCCATAATAGACTTTTTTGTTTTGTTTTGTTTTGTAACAGATTAAAACTATAGCCAAATTTTCTAAATTTACTGTGTTGGCTGCTAGGGAGTAGCTTTGTAGTAACATTAACCATGCCTTATCTGGCAAATCAAAACATAATATCCATAAACCTTGAGGACTGAACCATATGGATCCAATTTCCTAACAATTACTCTCTTGCCTTAAATCATGCCCATGTGATTTATATGGTAACTTACATGTTCAGAGAAATAACTCATGGTACTCACACTTGGATTTCACTTCCCTGTTAAGCATTGCTGATTATATGAGCCAGATAGATTCAATTGCTTACAATGTGTTGTAGTAAGGATTTATCCTTTAGCCCCTCATTCCCCTCTCTGATTTTCATCCAACTGTATTTATAAGACCAAAATGTATCTGACTTTAAGTGTCTTTAAATCTAAGAATGACAGGTATCATATGGTGTATTCAGCAATACAGCTGCTATGCCACAGATAAACTGTGCTATAATTCTTCCCTTTACAGTTTGTTCCTTACTAATACCACTTAGCACAATACTTGCTCTTTTATAAAGTTATTGCCTTGACTTCTTGTTTTTGTGTTTATATCTTTTTTCCCCTAGAACAAAACATTTCCCCCTAGCTGAGATGTGCAGGATTTCTACTGTTTGCTAGTGCGATGCAAATGGTTGGAGAGACTGTTTTTAGTTTTACTCCAGTAATTACTGAGATTCCCTTACCATTGATAACCCTTTCCCCTCAAACTTAAACAGATTATATTAATCATGGTAGGTAAACCCTAGGTGATGTTGAGGATGAGTTTAAATAAATACATTGGAGTTCAGATGTTTATCAAAGGGTATCTGTAAATGGGCTTTTATTTTAAAATTGAGCTTGAAATGTACAGAAATATCCTAGAAGTGGTAGCTCAGTATTTCTGTTTTTAATCCCAGACCAAAAAAAAAAAAAAAAGACAACATTTTAAAATGGATACAGGTACAGATCAATTTAAGTTCTTGGTAATTGTTCTATTTTATCCAGATGAGTTCTTACATCTCTGATCAGCACATCAGGACTGATTAAAACACTTGAGCATAAAAAAGAAGGGAAGACAGATGTTGAGAGATATCTTTCATTACATCATGAAATGACTGAACACAACATATTCTAAAGAAATGAAAAAAATGCCAGGGTTAGGGACAGAGAACAAGAGGCTGCAAAAGGCAGCAAACGTCCCAAGCTGATGGAGAGAATCCTCAGAAAAATCTCACCAGGCTAAGTGAGCGGGTAAAAAAAATTGCAGATGACTTCATTGTTGACAAGTGTAAGGTAGTGCACCTGGGGAAAAATTACCTTAACTATACATACACAAAGCTGGATTCTGAACTAGCATTTATGACTCAGGAGTAAGACCTGGGACTCATTGTATGTAGCTCTCTAAAAATATTATCTCAGTGTGTGGCAGTGACCTAAAAAGCCAATAAAATGTGGGGTATCATTAAGAATGGAATTAAAATGGAGAATACCATCACACCTCTATACAAATGCATGGTACACCCACATCTTGAATACTGTGTGCACTTCTGGTCCCCACATCTCAAAAAGGATGTCTCATGTAGATGCAGCCAAGAGAGACTAAAAAGACTAGGACTCTTCAGTTTGGAAGGAGATTGCTGAGGAGGAATATGATAGAGGTCTATAAAATCATAGGGGTGTGTGGACAAAGTGAAGAGAGAATTGCTGCTCACTAGTTTCAGAATATTAGAACTAGGGGGCACCTACTAAAATTAGTAGGTGACAGGTTTAAAAATAACAAGGAAAAATATTATTTAATGCAATGTGTAGTTAACATGGAAATCATTGCCACAGAAGGTGGCCGAGACAGATAACATATCCAGGTTAAAAAGCGACTAGATAAATTCATGGATGGTAGGTCTATTCATGGCTATTAAACAGAATGGTTGAAGATGTTTATTTTGGCATCTCTAAATCAATAATGATGGATGCCATGGAGAATGTTGAAGAGGGGTTAGATCACTCTAGGGATATCCAGTTCAGTGTTCTCGCTCTATACCATCCGGTTTTACTGCTGTTGGAGACATAATCCTGGGTTAGGTGGACCATTGGTCTGATCCAATAGGTAATTATTAAGTTTTTATATATGTTAATTCTTTTACAGAGACTTGAACAGGTCCAGTGAGTGCTGGTCTTTGTAAAAACAAATGTGTACCTTTACATTATTAAAACAGAATTGAAAGCCAACTGCTTATTATTTAAAGTATAGTTGTTGGCTTTTTTAGAAAAAGGTGCCCTTCAGATTTTTTTTCTAATCCAGAGTTTCCAGAGTAAATTAATTTGCATTCTAAGACTAACTGTAAAGCTGATATGAATGGTGATGATACCGGCAGCACCTTTTGTATAGTGGAATTAATGCTAAGTCAAAGTGCCCTATAATAATTACATTTCACTGAGGTAAATAAAACCCCATATTTGTATTCTAATTCATTGATATTTTATGTAAACATGTTTTATACAGCTTGGTTTTACTCATGAGGTCTTCATATATTATTTTTAAATGGGAAGACTAATTTTGCATTGTTTCCTGCATTATGCATGAATAATACATTGGAAGCTACAGGCACAGGATGCATCTGGGAGTCACACCATTTATTCTGGATTTATCATAATGCAACTAAGATTAAAATATTTTTCTATATGCTTGAGGACTCTGGACTTTTGTAGGTGGATTATATCGGAGTCCAGTGTATCCAGTGAGAGTCAGTACTTACTGCATGGCATGCCTCCCTCTTGACCAGCCTGACTCCCTCCCTCAATTTCCCTTATTCCACAAAATTCCCAGCATGGTATCATGATTCTGTATTGCAAAGAGGTGTCCAAAGCCAGGATGTGGGGATAACTGCAAAATAGCGTCGT
>NW_005841894.1:193204-194179 GCF_000455745.1 Alligator sinensis
CATCCTTAATGAGTAACTCTTTAGTACATTAATGGTGTATCTACGCTTTACTGTGAAGTTGACTAATTAGCCCTGAAATAAAGCATCATCATCTACACATGTACGCCTATTAGGATGCAATAAATTAACTCCATGGTAGCACAGTACTGTCCAGGACAAGTACTATCCTATGGAAAAGTTACTTAGTATGCTGAAATGTATATGTAGATGGTGACTGGGATTGGCTGCGGCACAAGGATGCTACAGTGTGCAGGCTGCCTGTTGGCTAGTCCCACACTGTACCACCTTCCTGCCCCAGCAAGCCCTCTGCAGCATGTTGAGCTGGGACAGTCCAGCTCTAGGCTGGCAAGCTAACTGCCTGAGCCCCCTGCCAGCCAGGGTTGCTCCACCCTTGCTCAACATGTTGCGGTCCCAGGCACACGTGTAAATGCCTGGGAGCAATGAACTATGGCATGAACTGTGCCAGAGTTTGTTGCACCATGTTAATTGCACATGTGGATGACCCCAATGTAACATAAAGTAACTCAGTTGCAAAAAACCTTGAAGGCATGTAAAACATGAATATAATTAACTCATAACAAAAATTGATGGTAAAACCATTTTTTCTTCCATGAAGCAAATCATGAATGAACTTTTCCATTAAATACTTGGGGGAAATTTTTTCAAATAACATTAAATAAAAAATTGTTTCAATTTGATTTAAGTGGTCATTGTAATAGTGAGATTACCCATTACAATTAGTCTATATTAAAGCACTTAGAACCTAATCAATCACATAGTAAGACTCATTAACAAGTGAGAGGAGGGGCTGCTGGGTAACTGCAGGGCCCAGCAAGGGTTGGATCTGGGCATGTGGAGGAATGTGGGCTACAGGGAGGAGATGTAGAATGCTGGGACCTAGGGAGCAGGTAGGGACTCCCCTTCCTCCCCCCCCCCCCCCCGGGGCCCCCCCCCGCTTCCCCCCCCCGCGCGCCA
>NW_005841894.1:194301-198858 GCF_000455745.1 Alligator sinensis
ACCACTGCTGCTTCCACTCTCAGGCAAGGCAGCAATCTGGTGGTAGAGGGGCCACTGGGGGATGGAGGAGGCAATAAAGGCAGTAACAGGGGATCAAGATGATAGGGCAATGATACAAGAACGGAAGCAGCAATTCAGGGGGCATAGGAGATTGGGGGGGCAATCTGAGGGCACATATGGAGTTGGGTGGAAATTCAGGAGGGATAGAGTTGCGATCCAAGTAGTGTGGGGGGGAGGGGTGGGGCTTGTCTCCCTCTCTCCCCCTCCTATACAGCAGCTAGAGGGCTGGTGAGTGGAGCAGACACTGACACATCTCGGCAGCTCCTAGCCAGACCCCTGCATACAAGCCCTCTAGCAGCAGGACTTAGTAACACACCTTAGAGAGGGTATTAACCCTTAATGTGAAACTGCTCACACCACATGCTAACTTTAACACAGCCAGATATTCCTTAGAGTCAGCAGATACTAATTTTAATGTGTCCAATGACCTTAATTCTTTTCTTTTTTGAAAAATAGATTTTTAATTTCTAAAGTGGTTTTTCTCTCATATCCCCCATTTTTTTCTCTTGTAGAATGCTTGAAAAAATAATTTAATGTTTCCCTTTGCCCCTGTCTACTTTTTCCAAAATTGGAGCACCAGTAGTTTTGCAAGGTTACAATAAAAATGAAGAAAAGTGAAATAATGTGTGGAGGGAGAAATCTGTGGGTAATTTTATAATTTTATGTTGGTCAAAAGGAACAGAAAGGAGGAAAAGGAAATTCAAGAAGCAAACATAATTTCAGAAAGTTTTCCAAAAGTAAAAAAAAAAAAAAGGGAAAAGAAAGAAAAACTGTTTTAGAATAGAAATGCTAATATATATATATATATATATGTATATATGCACACACACACACACACACACACACACACACACGTATATATATGCTAATATATATATATATCTGCTAAACATCTGCCAAATATGTTTTTTTCCTGCCAAAAATTCACTATACGTATGTGTGTGTGTGTATGTGTGTGTGTGTGTGTGTGTGTGTAGTGAATTTATGGCAGAAAAATATATTTGGCAGCAATATATTTTGTTGAAAAATATTAACAGCCTTTACTGGGATGGAATCCTACAACTACTTCTATTATTTAAAGAGAAAGACTCAGTCCCTGATCCGGTAACTGACTACACAGAGAGCACCCAACATCTATTTATGGTTAATTGCAAGATTGGGGACTAAGAGAGATAAGCGGATTCTCAGTTCTAATCTCTGCTGAGCCACTGACAGACTGTTCTGCTTTAGGGTAGTGACTTAAACACAATCAATCTGTGAAGAACACCTTCAAGCTGGATTTCTATTTAATCAAATTCTGTTCAAGTGAAGCAAAGGTCTCAGAGTAAACCAACAAAATGTATTTCATTGAATGAGATAAATTCTAATATGTTCATATCATGAGAGACAACCAACTACATCCAATTTCTTCTATCCAATAAATAAATGTATCATATCAGTTCTTTTCCCTCCCTCCATGGGAAATGTTCATAAACAGCCTTGCTGCTGGTTATCAGTAAAGGTAAAGGGCTAAGAGTCAAATAAAGATGTAGATACCTAAAACAGGATTTAGGCCATCTGTAAGCATTTCAATCCAAAACGAATCCAGTTCTCTTTCTCCCTTCTTCAGTGGACAAACTTTTGGGGTGTTTTCCCATTTGAACTGTTGACCTGCTCAGCCACTAGAGAGGAAAATTCCCACATGTGTTTTTTGCTTCCAAGATGGTGATAATAGTTGTGGCTGTTTTTCAATGACTTCTTCGTGTACATTTTTTAAAGATCCTTCAGGCAGAGCCAGAGCCATAGATTTTCCCCCAACCTGCATATTCTAACTGCTTGGCTACAGAGGCAGCATCCCTATGGTCCTATGGTACATTCTATGCTGTACTGTGGCATAGTTTGAACAGAAAGTATGGAGAACTATTTGAATCTTCAACTTCCTGGGTAAGCACTCTAACCACTTAGCTAGTAGACTGTAATAGGGCCCCTACCACATCACTGAAGGAGAGAGGGAGTCAACGATTAGCTGACTGGCTCCAGCCTCCTGGAAAAACTGATAGTAGCAGAGGGCCCTTCAATCAAATGTTTGCCTGCCCCAGGTGCAGCCAACACAGTGCAGACAGTGATTGACAGCCCTGGGGAAGAAGTAGTGGGTCAGGTGAACCCAAGTGAGAGACATATAAACTCAGGACTTGAAGCAAAGGGGGCAGTTTGGCCCTGCATGCTGCAAGAAGCAGAGCTCCAGGGAGAGGCAGGGCCTGACCAGACAAGGAGAAAGGACTCTAGGCTGCAGGATACAGGAAGCCCCTGCATCACCAGGAATCTGAAGACAAGTACTTTGGGTCTTGCATTATAATTTTGCCATGGTATGGTGTTAATTCAGGGTGGGGGACCTTTTGTTTGAGGCAGATGCTTACCTTATTTCATTTGTGTTTACATACCAGAAGACAAGATTATGGCTGTAGGAGTAAAGGAGGCCACTGAGAAGGGTGGCAAGGGTACCCTGGGTCTTAGCCTCCTTCAAAAGGTCTAGGGCTTCTGTTAGCAAAAGAACTGTGGTGTCCAACAGCAAACACTGAGGATGCAAGCCCAATGCCTGGAAGGGCAAAATCAAGGGTTGAGGGGTCCAGAATCCACAAAGGCAAAACTGGAGCTGGGGCATGGGAGTTTATCGTCCTGAGACAGTGGACCTAAAGTGGAGGGGCCCAGCCAAAGTAAAGTTGCCCAAGGCCCCTATCCCTCATTCAAGATAGGGACCTAAGACCCCAAACCCCCTGTCCTCCAGAGGCAGACTCCATGTCCAGTCATAACATTAAGGAGTGCCAGACAAGACACCACAGTGTGAAACCCTGAGAGGCCAAAGTTGGCAAGCAAGGCTTGGTCCAGGTGGCCAGCAGGGGTTAACTTTGCTGCCTAAGTGCTGGACCCACTACATATCAAAAGGAACACCTTACTTCAATACTTGAGTATCAAATAAAACATTTAAACCTGTGTGAATAAATAATAGAGTGGCAGTCCTGACCTCAAAGAACTCATACTCTAGGATATTTCTGGAATGTCAGCATATTTACATTTTAAAATACTGTTTACATCTCAGTCAACTGAAAGACTGAAATCAGGTTATTATTACACTTGTATAATAATAAAAGGTTCTTAAAACAATTATCAGGGAATTGTCAAAGCCATTATTCTAGAAACAATTGCCAGTAAGAACCCACATTGATGGGAACCATAAATATCCACAAAATTTACAAAACTCTTTATTAATATTAAATGTTTTGTTATCAGATCTAATGGTATTTTAAGTATTTCACTCAGCTTCCTGTGCGGGCCGGGTGTGAGCCAGGCCCTTTTTTGTGCTCTGCGCGGGCTGTGGCCAGCAGCCCGGGCACACGGGGTCGGAGAGAACAGGCGACACACTAGAATTAGGCACGGACTCGTAATGGTAGATTTAAAGATTGTTTACTTACACCGAAGATGGTTGCGGTGCAGGTTGGAAAACTTGCTTGAGTTGCAGTTACAAACAAAACAACACGAACAATCACGTGGAGTTTGCTAGGCTCCACGGAAACAGAGCTCCGGATGCCCTGGACAAGCGCGCCACCAAAATAGAAACTTCGTAGATACGTCTTATAAAAAATTATCTCTCGAAGACAGAAAGAGGTGGGCGATGGATCAGGTCGCCAAACTCCTCTGAATCTCACACAGGGTTTCTATTACCCTGCCGTGTACCCAGAGTCCCCACGAGATGGATGTGGAGCCCTCTTCGGATTGGGCGGAAACCGCTCAAGCCTCTTATACGGCTAGCAGGCCAATCGTTAGCCACCACATGGGAATAATTTAGAACTAGCCAATAGCGGGGAACAAATTTGCATGTGGGTGGTGGGAACTCCTTTGCACTGTGCATTTCTCTTGCAATTCTAGTGCCGAAGCACACACAAAATCATACCTTTGGGTTATGACATCTCCCCTTGCTAAAGGCACAGCAGAATTATACCACATGCCCATTGCTTGGGTTACCAGTAGCTCTGTAAACGGTTCGTGGAACTAAACAAACAAACACAAAATCAGCTAACATAAAAAATTCCTCCTCAAGGGATCAAATTAAATAATAGCCAGCACACACAAATATGCACATAATTATGTTCATAACAAAAAACTGAACGATCAGGGCTTCAGTGGGCGTCATGGCAGAGTCGCGTATCAGGCCCTCACTCCTTTTGGTGATGTTGTCCTTCTCGGGGCTTTTCTCCACCACGCACTCTGAATTCCGGATCTGCAAAAGAACTTTCTTAAAACAGTTATTTCACTAATATTTACAAAACTTACACGGAACCGCACGATAAAGCGGTCAATCAAACTGACTATCACTATTAAACATATAATACAGGTGTTTAAACATTATTCTAATCTAGACAGCTTTTTTTGTACACTCAACTCGACGAAATCATTGAGGAGTCATCATCAAATTCCTCCAGGTAATGAAAACCTAACTCGTAGGCCAGTTGCCATTGTCCC
>NW_005841894.1:198994-200499 GCF_000455745.1 Alligator sinensis
TCTTGTGTTTTGAACCTCAGTTGGGCGTTGATGTTCCCAATCACTGGACAGTTTTTGCTCCATCAGGATACGCAGTCTTGGCTACTGACGAAGGAGACTACTCACAGGGTGGTCAACCATTGGGTTAAGCATAATTCGTAAAACCATTATGTTCTTTTGCCCATAAATCTCAAGACAACTGTCTATGCTGTGGATGGTTATTGGAACAGTTCCAGGGTTCTGCAGGTGACGGTGAGGCCATGGTTGTATTCGCTGGAGTGATGTTAATCCCAGTGCACATGCTCTAGGGTCCCAGGCACAATATGAGACTCCGATGATGGCTAGCATAAGCTGTTTTGCACCGGTATGCTCTGGCCGTCCGTCATGCCATGCATGGGCCTTTTGTTCGTTTAGTCCTGCAACAAGCGCTGGAATTGGAATAGGCCAATGGACGCTAAACGTCACCATGTGGATGTCAGTGACATGTCCTCTACTCCATGAGGCTTGTCTGACCAAGAAGCTTGCTTCTTCCTGGTTCAGGAGGTCGGATCCAAGCTCCACGACCAGACGTCCCAACCACACAGCCAGAGTTTCCTCAGGTTGGATTCTGGATTCTCTACACAAATCCTGTAGTTCGGTTCTGGAGCGAGCGTAATAGCTAGTAGCACGAACTGCACTCTACGGATTGATGACTCGGCTGGTTGATGCTATAGGCTGATTGGTTTCTTTATGAGTCGTTGCTGTTGTTTCTGCTTGAGCTGTAGCTATTGTTACTGTAGGGGTTGTTGCTGTTTCAGATGGGAGGGGCAGATGCACTCCTCCGCTTGACTCTCTCTTTCATCGGCAGGAGGGCATGGTCGGCAGAGGCGGCGCTGCGTCGCTGGGCGGAGTCACCGACCCTACTCCCGCGGGCTCCTCCAAAGCTCCACCCCTCTTTTCCGACTCCTCCATGCAGTTTCCCTCCTGCTCGACGCCATCTTGGGCTGGCGTTCTAAGATCCCCTCTCTCAGCCGCTTCTCCGACCGCTTGAACGGCCACACGCAGCTGGGCTTTTAAACTTAAATTTCTATTCATCAAATCAGTCATTGTTTGAAAAGTTGCACTCAATTCTCCCCCCTTGTCGTACTGTAGGGCCACCCTCTCATCTGCGATGCGTTCCTCCGTCTCCGGATCTTCGCGGAGCTCGGATGGAAGCTCGCGACCCCTCAATCTAGACATCACCATGCAAGGGGAGAGCCAGCCGATTGGCACCGGTTCCTCACTCTCCCGAGCACATTGCAGGCAATGGGCACGCTCCCGGGTGAGGGTTGGCTTCACTGCGCCCGCTGGGTCAACTCTGGCGAGGGACACGGTATCGATGGGCCTGAACAGGACCCGCTCGTTGCTCATAATACACCCGAATGCTGCGGGGTGAAGATATACTTCTCTCCCTTCTAGGGCTCCGTCTTTGGAAGCTCCCTCTTTTCCCTTCAGCGACAGGCGTCCGCTGATACATCTCTCACCCGTTCCGCCCGCCTGGTGGTAAG
>NW_005841894.1:200685-203099 GCF_000455745.1 Alligator sinensis
CAAACAAAACAACACGAACAATCACGTGGAGTTTGCTAGGCTCCACGGAAACAGAGCTCTGGATGCCCTGGACAAGCGTGCCACCGAAATAGAAACTTCGTAGATACGTCTTATAAAAAATTATCTCTCGAAGACAGAAAGAGGTGGGCGATGGATCAGGTCGCCAAACTCCTCTGAATCTCACACAGGGTTTCTATTACCCTGCCGTGTACCCAGAGTCCCCATGAGATGGATGTGGAGCCCTCTTCGGATTGGGCGGAAACCGCTCAAGCCTCTTATACGGCTAGCAGGCCAATCGTTAGCCGGCACATGGGAATAATTTAGAACTAGCCAATAGCGGGGAACAACTTTGCATGCGGGTGGCGGGACCTCCTTTGCACCATGCATTTCTCTTGCAACTTGAGAAATGCACCCTGCAAAGGAAGCTACAAATTGGTGGGAAATTCTCCCTTGCACCGGGGTTCTCCTCTGCAGCAGAAAACTCCACCATGCAACAAAGCTGCAATTTAGTGGGAATAATTCTAGTGCCGAAGCACACACAAAATTATACCTTTGGGTTATGACACTTCCAAGAACAGTATGCAAATTGGTAGCATGACAGAAAAAAATAGTAAACCATTAAAGGTGTGCATTTTCAAAATCTGTCTTGAAACATTGGGATACCAGATGTTTCTAGTACTTTTGCTTCCAGCTTAGTGAGAATTTCCGACTATGGCCTTCACAATTCAATAAAATAATCTTGTTTTGTACTATCTTTGCTTTCCATGACCTCTATGGCTAAATAAAGACAGTCAAAAAGCCCAAGGCTGAATCAATTCAATCTTTGTAGTTTAGTCTAAGATGCATAGATTGGACTGATAAGCAAGTGAACAGATATTCACTTTTGATTCCAGAAATGCAGCCACATGCCTTCAGTAGCCAAGGATGAAAGCCAGGGACACTAAAGCACACCTCTCTGCTTGGCTGGAGCAGAAAGTGTGGGCCAAGGCTAGCCAGCTGACCCTATGAAGTGGGGTGTTGGGGATGTGCAAAGCATCCTGGGATGCTGGAGGACTGTAAGTGAACTTAAATCTGGAGGGGATCTGGGACAGAATTTCAAGAAACCAATTTAACTTAAATTGGTTAAGTCTGATACTACATCTATCCAGGTTTATCTTAAACCAGTTTGGGTCATTTTGAAAGTGGTTTATATGCACTGACCTTCTGTTTTGTTACAGATTTGAACCAGGTTCTGATCACTTATACCAGTTTATGTGTAATTTATGTTTCTACAGGAACGATTTAAATATAGGTGTTATTTAATCGTTCTTCCTTGTATTTCTTTTTCTTTTCACTTCTACTTTACATCTAAAGATGCTACAAAATATACTTCTGTAAGTTGAACTGAAAAGCGTGAAATTTATCTTAGATGCAGGGCTGCTCTTCTAACCCTTGGTAGTTGGATGACTGGAGGTCCTCAAGGACAGGTTGGATCTAAGTATAAATGAAAACCTTGAGTAGCAGTCACCAAATACTATAATACTGTTCAAAATGCAGCACCACACATTTTGTGCATACTGAATGTATTGGAGGGAAAAAATCCCCCCAAAAAACAGAATGGGATACCTCAAGCTAGCTAAGCCAGTTCTGTAGTAGCTAGGGCTTTCAGTTAGGGAACATTATGACCCCTATACACTACTGAATTACAACAAAAGTGAGAGAGAGCATAGGCCAGAATTTGGCCCTGTATCTTCCTTACCATATGTCCTTGAGTGGATTATCATTTGCATATATTAAAACTGTTAAGCATTTTTTCGAAAAAAAATAATCTATTTTATTTAACATTTCCCATTTGTCTTCAGATGTTCTCTTTTTTCAACATTAAATGAATAAATACACTGTGGTACGGACTGTTTGATCCTAAAGCTTACAGCAGCTTGCAGACTACCAGCTGCTTCAACATGAGCTATGCAAATTCTGATGCCAGCTGAATGTTTTGAAGTTGCTGTAGCTTGGGGAGAAATGGGTCTTTCTGAAAAAGTGTAGATTTAATAATATATTTTAACAATTACATAGAATCAAATGGTTGTATGCTGTGATGTTTGTCTCATAGTACCAGTTTTGGACCGCCTGCTGTATGTGGAGATTTTACATTTACAAGGCAAAGAGGAGAAAATCTCTTCCCAAAGCATTCTTGTGCTGTCATACTTCATGGCGGATAACCAATTGAATGTCAGCTCCCAGTACAATGGAGTGTCTAAGACACCCTGTATGATCTTTGGATGTATAATTTAGGAAACAGAAGTAGAAAGTAGGGCTTTGGTCACTGATTTGATTTGGTGGAGATTCAGCCCAAATTCATAGATTCATAGATGTTAGGGTTGAAGGGACCTCAATAGATCATCGAGTCCGACCCCCTGCATAGGCAGGAAAGA
>NW_005841894.1:203758-271078 GCF_000455745.1 Alligator sinensis
CAAACTTGGACAGAGTACACTTCACTCCCTTGTCCAAGTCGCTGATGAAGACATTGAAGAGTATCGGTCCAAGGACCGAGCCCTGCGGGACCCCACTGCCCACACCCTTCCAGGTCGATACCGACCCATCCATTACAACTCTCTGGGTACGACCCTCTAGCCAATTCACCACCCACCGGACTGTGTAGTCATCCAAGTCACAGCCTCTTAACTTGTTCACCAGTATGGGGTGGGATACCGTATCAAAGGCCTTCCTGAAATCTAAGTAAATGATGTCAACCTCTACTCCTGCATCCAGGTGTTCTGTAACCTGGTCATAAAAAGAGACTAGATTAGTTAGGCATGATCTACCTGCTATGAACCCGTGCTGGTTTCCCCTCAGCATAATTTTTCCTGTCGGGCTCTCAGAAATGTGAGCCTTGATAATTTTTTCAAAGACTTTGCCAAGGATGGAGGTGACACTGACTGGCCTATAGTTGCCTGGGTCCTCCTTCCTCCCCTTCTTGAAAATGGGGACCACATTGGCCCTTTTCCAGTCCTCCGGGACCTGGCCCGTGCGCCATGAGTGTTCAAATATTTCTGCCAGTGGCTGTGCAATGACATCAGCCAGTGCCTTCAGTACCCTCAGATGGAGCTCATCCGGGCCTGCCGACTTAAACGCATCCAGTTCCTCCAAGTGCCTCTGTACCATCTCAGGGTCTATGCTTGGTAGTCTGGCGCCCTGCTGCTGCCTCTCTACAATCCCAGTGAGAGACTTGTCTTGCCCCTCGCTTGAACACTGAGGCAAAGAGCTCTTTGAGGAGTTCAGCCTTGTCCCTCCTGTCCATCACCAATTGCTTATGCCCATTTAGTAGAGGTCCTATTCCACCCTGGGCCTTCCTTTTACTCCCTATATAGCTGAAAACCAATGTTTTGTTATCCTTAACTTGGGGTGCCATCCTCAGCTCCATGGTAGCTTTGGCCTGTCTAACTGCCTCCCTACAAGCGTGAGCAGAGGAGGTATACCCCTCTTTAGTAATCTCTCCCCGTTTCCACTTTTTATATGCCCCCCTTTTTGCCCGTAGGCTGCTCTGGATTTCTCTGGTCAGCCAAGGAAGCCTCTTGGCTGTTTCCCCCTTTTTCCCTGCATCGGGTTCATCTCCCTCTGTGCCCGAAGGATCATTTCCTTAAGGCACAGCCACCCTTCCTGGGCTCCCATCTCTTCAAAACTCTTTAAAAAATTAAATCAGAACCCTGTTAGGGTGACAATAATGTGGATTTTGGGGGAGCATTGGATCTGCATCTGGAACAAGGCTTTAACCTGTGTCCCAGCAAAAATCTGCTGGTCACAAGGCAGAATGATGGATTAAACTAACTTTGCAAATGCTTAGGAAAGTAGTTTCTTTAACAATGGAATAGTATGCAGGATACATGAATCTTTGTGTAAGAAGAACAAGATATAGGGCACCAGCTATTATCAGGAGATAAGACAGAAGCCAGACCTTTCAAAGGGTGCTGAAATCAGCAAAGAATGAGAAAGAACCAGCAAATGACAGACAGTACTTGAGTTCATGGCCTTACGTATGTGCTCTTAGTAGAGAGGCATGTAAATGAATGAAATGCATAGGCAATTATATGCTAATGAAGTAAACTATAAACGAAGGAGGAGCTTGAGATGGGAGGAGAAATGGGTGTAACAAGAAGAGGGACATGGGTGGAGTGAATGTTAATATGTATGAACCAAGGTGTATAAATGTGAAAAAAAACTATTGTTTGGCACAGGTCCCCTGGTTCACGGACTGTGTGTCTATGAGGGACCCTTGTCCAAAGCTGTCTCCATTCTGAATAAAGCTGTTGTGAGCAATGTGTGCTGGTGTTTGCTCCCTGCTTGCTCTGGCTAATGAGTACCAGGATCTATGAGCAATTGGACCGTCGTCTCCCTAGTCATTGGGCACCACATGGAGCTGGGGTCTAACAAACCCTCCAAATTAATTTGGAGAGATTTGATGAATTGGATGTAGACACGGCTTTACATGTTTTTTCTACATACCTCAAGGTACCAGGTGGCTCATAAATGCTGAGATGGTGGGGCAGATGGAGCGTCCCAGGGGAGCACGGCGGGGTTCCCCAGCATGCTTGGTGGTGGACCCGGAAGTGGACCAGAAGCACTTCCAGTCCACTTCCAGGTCTGTCACAGAGCTCACGGGGGATCCCCACCCGGCTTGGTGACTGGTGCCTGCTGGGTCTCGGGGGGCACCTCGGGTCCCACCGCAGCCAATTGCCAAGCCAACGGACACAGGGAGTGTCCCCCGCTGCTTGGCAGTGGACCCAAAACTGGACTGGAAGTACTTCAGTCCACTTCTGGGTCTGCTGCCAAGCACGTGGGCCACCCCCCCCCGCATTCCAGTGGGACACTCTATCTGCCCCACCATCTCAACGTTCACGAGCTGTGCCTAGTACCTTGAGGTATGTAGAAAAAACATTTAAAGCCATGTCTGTAGTCAAATCGCTGATTCTCTAAATCAGTATCGAATCTTCAGATTCGGATTCAGCTGAATCGAATTGGGACAGTGATCCAAATCAACAACTTGAATCACTGTCCCCTAATTTGGTCTGAATCTGAATCTGAATTCAATATGGCCCATTTTGCAGGCCTTTAATAGAAAGGGGGTATTATTTCTTTTTTGTGTAATAGACTATTGTTTTCTTCTGGTGTCAGCATGTTGGAAAGAGTGTTGACAAACCAACAGAGATTCAGAATAATTTGAAGCTGGAAAATCTCATCTGACTTATTAAGCTTAATATCATAAGTATATCCAAAATAAATTTAAAGTGACATCTTCACAAATTTTAAGTTTTTATTTGGGGAGAAAGTTTCTGATAATTGGTGGCTCTTGAGTTTAACATAGAGCCACAAAAAAAATAATAAATCCCAAACTGGAAACTGAAGCTAATTAAACATTTAAATTAGGCAACATTTTTAACAGAGGGTGAAAAAAAACTTGGATAGTTTGCCTAGAGAGGAAGTAGCTTCTTCATCTTCAGTCTTAAATAAAATATGTCTATTTTTATCAGACAAACTCAACTTTGTCAAACACATCTGGACTCTTGGATATGGGAGTGGTCCATGAGCCACATGAATGGTGCAAGTCTAGCCCACAGGCCAGATTGGGCACACACATGCAGAGGTGCGTGAGCTTCTTTTCACAATGCTCCTGGGGATCCAGGACTGCTACTTTTACTTGGGTGCTATGTAGCCAGGCAAACACGACTGATAGCACTGGAGCACCAGGAGCGCCATGGGAAGAAGCCCAGTATAGTGGGTATGTTTAACACCCTTGTTTGAAAGATAAGCTCTAGTCAGCTGGAAATTATGGGCACCTTTACATATGTTGTGGGGGTTGGTGCTTCTCGGTCGGTGCTATTAGCATCTCCATATTTCAAAATGACAGTAGGGGCATTTGAACTAAAGCTCATTTGACGAACTTTAGTTCAAGTGCCCCCATCCCCATTTTGAAGTGCAGGGACACTGATACATGAGATGCCGAGTCTGGCTGGAGCATGCTAATAAGCACACTCGAGCAAACTCTATCAATCAAGTCTGCTTCAATGTGCTATAATTACAGCATATAGGAGCAGTCTCCTAGCATGTCTACAGGCACCCTAGAGGCTTAATACGGGAATCATTTAGTAAAATTGTGGTCTGTGTTATCCTCCACATCACACTAAATCAGAAGGATCTCTTTGACCTTAAAATCTCTATAGATATAGATATATAGATATATATATTGCAGGCTATAACAGGAAAAGTAAACTGGGTTAGAGATAAAGTTTCAAGGACTTAGCATGATGTTTTATCCCAGTTTTAGGGTACCCACCAAAGAGTGTGATGTACTGGGTTCCAGTCCCAGCTCCAAGGATTGCTCATGCAACTTAGGTTATATTATTATCTTTCTCTAGCCTAATAAATCTTGTATTCTTTTCTGCAAGTGGAAAAACTTCAGATGGAAGGGAGGAAAGTGCGCGCACACATGCACGCACGTGCGCTCACACATGCACACACACATGCGCGCGCGCACACACACACACACACACACCCCATTCTAGGCAGACCAGTGGCTGGAGCAGTCCTCAGAGAGGTGGGTGACTCTGGATGACTACTCCAACCACTAAGCATTGTACAAAGCTTGAGAGCATACCAGCCTCTCCTCTGGCCATGTTTTAAAAGAATCCAGCTGCCTGCCATTGCTGAATTTTGTATTCAGCCTCTTCTCTTAAGTGTTCTCTGAGAATGTCTTGGGAATCAGAAAATAAGCAGAGGAATACTTACTTTGTAAGTACAATGGAGCTTCGTGTTGAGCTATTTGTCCCTGTCAAAACTGAAACATCTCTCTGAAATCCAGAAGCAGAATTTTAGAGAACTGGGAATCTACAATGCAAAAAACAGATTTTTTTGAAATTTTGGTCTCTCCAGATTTTGGAGACAACTGAAGCAGACTTCTGATTATAACTCAATTTAGGTACCTACATTTCTCTTAAGGTTTTAATTTTAATTTTGGGGTGTGTGGTTCTTGTTGCTTTAGGAGCTCTGGGTTTGGGGGATATTTTGTTTCATAGTTGTTATATATGGCCCCAAGGCCATGGATAGGAGTTATATTTGTAGTGCTAAAAATACCCTTTTAGTGCTACAAAAAGTCAGCATTCAAGTGGGGTATAGCAGGAAAAATAGGGCAAACCCACTGTGAAATGTTATCTCTTTCCAACAGGAACTCAGTAGTGCAATGATTTCTAAAGACACTATATGGCTGTACTTATGTACTAAAGGTTATAGTTTGGTGCCCCAGTATCCCAGAAGGCTTTGCTCCTGGCACCTTCCTCAGCTTTAGGGAGTCCGTCTGTAACTGAAGCTAAACTGAATGCATATCTCCATGCCAACTTGCTGCTCAGTGCCAGCACTGTTCTTGAGCAAGATAGAAACCTCCCCAATACACATGGAAGCAGGTTTCAAGCAGTTGATGGAAAGCAGTGCCCAATTTGAGTTGACTGGTGATCATTTTTGTGAGGTCTTTGAACTCAGTTGCACTGGCAATTGCATTCAAAAATAGTTATGTACCATCATTTGAAAAACACAGTATGAATCCTCCTCACTAACTCTTCTCACAGAGTAAAATTATTTATTCCTACCCCATTAACATCTCGGGCCTTATCTGCAAGCTTAGCAAGAACTCATGAGTGGTTGAGTTTGCATGTGAGTACCTGAACATTGGCTGAGCATGGCTGGAGGCTGCTATAATTGGAAAAGGTCATGGCTGGGATGAAGAAGACTGTTTAACACCTCTCCTGAAGCTAATAAAGCATCAGAACCCCTCAGTGTCTTTTTGGATAACAAAGCCTCTGCAAGGCTTTCAGTGTCCTCTCTCCTGCTGCCAACTTCCCAGAGATTGGTAAGGAGGGTGAAGCTGGTTTTCTCTGATTTGAAAAAAAAAAAAAATCCCCAATTTTTGGATTAAAAGAAATAACCCAAAATCCACTTTTTTCCATTATTAAAATGAAACACCACTATATATTAATATATCCATATCTATAGCTATCTATTAGTGGCATTTCATCTTAATTATGGAAAAATACAGATTTTGGGTTACTTTTTTAAATCCAAATATTGGGGATTTTTGGCAGAGAAAACCAGGATCCCTGGCTATCACTCACTAGATAGCTAAGGACACTTCCTGGCCTGCTTCTTCTACTGTGAAATTGTCCATGCTATAGACAGGAGGCTGTTAGGGGGTCACAGTGGAGGAATGGCACAAGCATTAATTGACGTAGCTTCCAGAGCCACAGCAAGTAATGCTCCCCTGCAACCCGGTTTCTAGGTCCAGGGGATCCATATTTCTGACACACTGTGCACCAGCCTTTTGTTTTGGGGGAAAGTGTGTGTGTTTTATGTGTGTTTTATGCAAGAAAATATGGTTCACATAATCTAGCTATTTTTATTTTTCAGTGCCAACATTAAGAGTGTTTATGTTATTGCAACCTTATTTTTGCTTAGATTGTATCTAGCTTAATTTCCATTATTCACTAACCAGCTGGTATGTGATCTCTGATCCCTCTCCTAATTAACATTGTTGACAGTAATTTTGTGCAAATAAAATATAGACATCTACAGTACAACTGCAAATCCAACAGAATGTTAGAAGCTATACTTGTCAAATTAAGTGGGACATGTTTAAATTTATTACAGGTCCTCTAAATGAATAGTATATCATTACCAAATTGTTTCAGGATTGTTGTGTTCAGATGATGGTGGTAATATTTTGAAACTGTTAGGATCTCTAGTTAATACATATTGATTTTTCTCAAATCATCACCACAACTTATAAAGTAAGAAAGAGAGAGCATTATCTCTGAATGGGGTACAGTGTCTAGTTTCATTGCAGTGAAATGCATTACTCAGAATTGCCTTATTTTTTAAATACATTATTTTAAATGTCTTTATTTTGTTCTACAGCAGTGTAGGTTGTAGTCATGTTGACCTAAAGACATAGGCAAACAAGGTTCTTTGAGTGAATCTGATATCTTTTATTAGATTTTATTAATTTCACTCTATACATTCACAATGGGAATGCTTTGTTGCCTAATTTATGTTTGGTCATTTAAAAATATTAGCAGGGTAGAGAAAACGATTGAGAACCCACAAATAACATTACAATGATGAATAGGCTTAATGAGTATTTTGCAGATGTTCCATTTTAAAATTCTTCTGATGCTATTAATCTTTTGAAACCTATTACTGCTTCTTTAGATGTGATGATCAACTATGCTGATGTTGTTAGTTGTCTAATTTTAGTAGCCCGTAAAATATGAAGGTAGAGCAATATAAGGTAACACTATAACTGGTAATCTGATAACAGAACAACCTGATAGTACTTCTATCAGGGAACTATAATTGACCAAATAACAGTGTTTTAATGCTTATAATACTCATTCATGACTTACAATTCTGTTAAGAATTTCAAAAGCTGCAGTCCCAGTAAACTGAATAAAAGATCATGCCTTTTAAAGAGTAAACATCAGGAAACTATTATATTTACAGGACCAGCTTCTGGTCTCAATTATGTCAGTGTACATGAAATCAAATGAGGCTTGTTATCTTTTCCCTGTGAAGTTAGAATTTATATAGGACAAGTACAATAAAAACCTAAATATTGCTGCTTGTATAATTATAAGAAATAGAATTTGAAATACATTGTATAAGTCTTCAAGCATACTTTGCCCTTGTGTTTTACTAACTCAGATTATATGACATTTCAGTAAAACAATAAAATAAATATATTTGTTTTGGATTGTTTAAGAGGGAAAGAATGGATTGCTGTATTAGTACCAACCAGATATTTATGCATTTAGTGTGTAAAAAATGCATATGGCATTATTGAATATACCAATATTCTACACTGCTGAAATAGCTTATGTGAAAGTGGCTTATGTGCATGTATATTTACATTCAATATTACAGCTAAGTACTTTTCAAATTCTACTAGGCTACTATTTGCATCATTGCACTGAAATCCAGCTCTAAATGGCTTTCCTGTGCTTGCACAGAAAGTCTATAGTGGAAAAACAAATTGAACCCAGGTCTCTTTAGTATCAGACTAACACTCCAATTTCAAACTATCCCACCCTTTTTGGCTTATTTTTTTCCAAACATTGTTATGAACCATTTATTGTCAGGCATGTTTATGGACACAACTTATTTTTAGCAGCTATTGCAGAATTATTACTAATTTGAAATTGAGTGCTTTATCTGTGCAAACTTTATTCTGAAATTTGTGCTCATCCTGTCAGAAAACAGGTGTTCAGCCAAAACAACAATCTGTTATATTCAAAACTGAATGTTCCCACTGATTTTTCATGAGCAAGCTATGGAAATAATACTTATTGGTACTAATTATGAATAGTGAAATATGTTTAAGAGGAAAAACAATGTGTTTGTGTACCATTCTTAAATGGATACAAAGACAAAATTCATTGAACAAATTACTCGTTACAAATTATTCTCCCAGCTCTACTAGTGGAATGAATGGGCCAGTACTCATACAAATGAGTGGCATTTGGTCTACTGAAGGTGTAAAAAAGTAAATAAATAAAAACAAAAAAATCAAAGCATTACTACGTTCTGGCGGTGCTCTTTTGTATTCAGATTAGGCCACTGAGAATGGAACTTCCTGTTAGCACTTGAAGAACTGATTGCTGAATTTATGTATTGCTGCGTGGTTGTATCAAGGACCCTAGGAAAGATTCAGGTAGCTGCAGTTTAACAAACAAAATCATGATTTGCAAAAGGTATGTCCCAGAGCAGGAACTCATTATTTTTTTTAATCTATGACCATTTTTTGTTACTATTTACACAGCATCTTCATTAGTTAGATTTTAATATCCTTGTTGTATTTGAGTCAATGTTGTCTGATTACTTAGGAAAGCTTAGCCTCTGCTTAGGTGAATTCATTTGCTATACTTCCAAGTGCTGAAGAAAAAGCTGCTTCCATAGAAACTTATGTTCTTGTGGTTCTCTCCAACAAGAATCTGTGTAAGGAAGTATATTTTGGGTCACATGGGAGAGTTAACATGACTTTTTTTCAAACCTTCCCTGCCCTCCCCCACCTTTTCTTACCTTTACATCTTTCATAAGCAGTGAAAATCAAAAGGTCAGTTTTACAGAGCAAAACCAGTTTTGCTTTAATACCCTGCAGAAGCAGAATAGATCTTCATCTCTGTTATTCCTGCTTATTGAGTGTCTAAAGTAAAGTACATCATGTGTTCACAGACCCCATAGAAGAAAACTAGACCTCCTTGATCGTGATTTGTGGTCGGTTTGGTAACTAGTCATTTAAGAATGTTTTAACATATATCATCTGACTCATAAAAATGGCCAGAAAGCCTGCATAATGTATCATAACTCTCTGATAGGTCTTGTGTTTCTGTGCAGCTGCTTTTAATCTGTGCAATCTAGTGGCTAAAGCTCAGGACAAGGATTCAGGATTTCCAGGTTCTGTTCCCAGTGCTGAGACTGATTTACTGTATGACTTTGAATGAGCCAGTTACTTTTTTTCTTATTTTCATTTCCCCAAATCAATATTAGGTGAGAAATATAGAGATAATGCTTCTGCCTCAGATCCTATGAGGTTGAAATAAATTATATCTGTAAAGTGTTTTGTATTTCTCACATGAAAAGCTGCTGTAGAAATTACTGACTGCTTTATGGATAGTTAGCAAAGGAACTCTCTCTGGTGTATGTTTTGAAGTACTTGTCAATAATGTTTCAGCAGTTTAGTAGTTCACTTATCAGGGGGCTGAACCCCACTAAACATTACTTCTCTTGGGGGAAGTCTCATCTATTATCTCACTTACTGGGTGATTCTTGCCAATTCTTGCAACACAACTGGGTTGCCAGTTTTTTGCTGGTACAGTTTGTTTAGCTGTTTTGGTACAAACCTCCTACTTCCTCCTTCCCTCCTGCATCTAATAAAACATCCAGTGGTGTAACTAGGCCAAGTGATAAGGACAGTTGCCCCAGATGCTGATGCAGTTGCAGCTGCCACTGCAGCTACACAATCAAGTCAGTGGGAACTGGAAGTCTCTGCTGTCTGTGTATAGTAGCTCCCCCAGGTACCCAGAGACATTGTTATACCTATGAACACCTATATATAGGAGTGTTTGGGAAAAGAAGTATGATTTTGAGTAGTAAGTGGAAGGCTAGATTAATACTGTGAAAATGTTTAAAGGGCTCAGTCATATAACCATAGAAAAATAGGGTTAGAAGAGACCTCAGGAGATCATCTAGCCCCAACCCCTTGCTCAAAGCAGGACCATTCCCAACTATATCATGCCAGCCAAGGCTTTCCATAGCCGGGTCTTAAATACCTCCAAGGATGGAAATTCCACCACCTCTCTGGGTAACCGGTTCCAGTGCTGTACTACCCTCCTCATGAGACAGTTTTTCTTTATATCTAACCTAAACTCCTTTTGCTGCAAATTGAGGCCATTGCTCCTTGTTCACCTGTTTTCTGCCACCACTGAGAACAGTCTAGCTCCAGTTGTACATTTCAGACACAACTCTGCATAAGAGGCAATGCCCAGCCATAAAGCTAGAGGTCGCTGGGATTTTTCTATGGACATAGTTTTCTGTTAGAAACTGCCAATTCATAAATGTTGAAACAGTCTGTGGGGGAGTGACAACATCAAAGATGTTCTGATAGAACCCAGGAAAGGGTTGTAGACTTGAGTTTTCTGCCAGACAATCTGAACATTTTCTTGCCAGGTTTCTAAAACATCCATGTTCCCACATGAGGCTCCTATGGCTCTTAGTCTCCCTGAGCTGCCCAGAGCCCGATCTGAGAGTTCGATCAGAAGTCAAGTTAAATGTCATTTCAATTTTTTTTAGCACACTTTCAAGATTTATGTTCCATGGGAAATTCTATATGTTGATTCATTGTTCATTTTGGAATGATTATATGTAGTAATTAATGTATTCTGTTTTTCTTCTGGGATAGGAATTCCAGTTTCTGGCCATCATTTACCCCCTGAGGGAATACTAGGTGGTGGGATTACACTTTCAGAAATCTAATCTTCATGAAGCCTCAAGGAATGTAGGAGAGAAGAAAATATATATTATCTTATTTGTGTTTTTTTACTCCAGTTTCCAGATATATCCTTTTTTCTACTCGGCTGTGTTGGCTTATTCATGAGATAAATGACCCATCCTGTCCCTGTCCATCATCCTCTCAGGACAATTTATAGAAATTATAATTTTTGTATTCTCAGACTACAGGATCTGTTGTCTTAAATATCAGTTTTGCAAGTTGGAAAAAGAGCCAACCAATGGAGGTAACTGATTTTGGAAAAAAGGAAATTAAGGGAAAAAAGAAGAAAGTGCTCAAATGTTTATAGTAATTTTTAAATTTAAAAGGGTGCTATGAAGAAGATTGTGAAATGTCATTCTCCTTTGCCACAGAGGACAGGACATGTAGCAATAGATTTTTACCCGTGTCCTGTCCTGCTGTGCAAACAGCAGCATGTCAGAAGCAAAGATGTGCCAAACAGCCTGCCAATTAATTTAAGCACTGTTGAACACAGGGAATTTGCTAACCACAGGCAGTGCAAGTATAATTTGCTTGCTGTGACATCTGATACCTGCTATTTAGACAAAGGAATATTTTGTGAATTTCTTATGTAGTGTGAGAGTATTGTGTAGCCATTGCAGGACTGGGATGCTGCCTTTAAAATTAGAGTGACCATATGGGACAATGTGAAATCTGGGACACTGCCCCACACCTCCCCCTCCACTTCTGCAGGCTGCATGGAGTCAATGGCCCATTAATGACCCATTGTTCTTTACTTCACAGGTATTAGCAATCACCTGTGAAGTAACAATTAGCATTAATGGTCATTCCACTAATCAAGCTAACATATTTTAGGTCTATTTTGCTGTGTGCTAGAGTTTCCCATTTCACAGCTCCCGCCATTCTGCCCCCATCCTCCATTACCAGGATGCCTGTTTTATTTTTCCCTGTCCAGCTGGAAACAGCCTTCAAAATCTCATACTGTCCCAGCCAAACCACGATGTATGGTTGCCTTATTTAAAATGGACTGAATAGATTTCACTTGTAAACAGGAATGGGTTATGTTATGTTTTTTTCACATACAAATGCAAAACATATTGACTCAAGACCCTTCTATATATAACTATCTATGGACAGTAAATAAGGCATAGAAAAACAGCATACAATCATGTTACTGAAGATGGGACCATATGCATTTCTGTAAGAGAAAGAACTTATGGTTACATAAGCAACTTTAATTCTGTCATTTCCTAACTTCTGAATGACTGACTTTGTGAACTTAATATATTTTTTATATAGTTTTATATAATTTTTTTTAACATAGTGTGTGTGTGTGGGGGGGGGTGCAGCAATTTTATATTTCCATATTTTCACCCAAAGCAAATCATGCTTCATCAATCTGATTTCCTTTTATGATAAAGTGACAGGCTTTGGGGATGGGGGGAGAGCAGTGGACATGGCATACAGTGACTTCAGCAAAGTTTTTGGCATGGTCTCCCATGACATCCTCATTAAAAAGCTAAGGAAATATAGAATATATGAAATTACTGTAAAGTGGATATGCAAATGGTTGCATCATTGTATTCAGTGAGCTCAAGGCTCAATATCTAGTTGGGAAGAGGTATCAAGTTGGGTTCCCCAGAGGTCTGTCTTTGCTCCAGTATTTACTAGTATTAATGCTTTGGATGATGGAATTGTGAGTGCATGCTTAGGAAAACTGCTGGTGACACCAAGTTGGGTGGAACTGGAAACAGTCTAGACCTGGCTGGACTCAAAAATGGTCCACAATCAACCAAATAAGATTCAACAATAAGTCCTGCAAACCCCATGTTTCAGGAGTGTACTTGGTAGCCGTGTTGGTCTGAGAGAAAAAGACATACAAAAAACTAGAACACTTGGTTCCAAAATGATACCTTTTATTAAACCAACTGGAAAATGACAAGAAAAAGTATCATTTTGGAACTAAGAGTTCTAGTTTTTTGTGTGTCTTTTTCTCTCAGACCAACACTGCTACCAAGTACACCCCTGAAACATGGAAGGTACCGAATTTCAGCCGATTTTGGATTTTAAACTTCATTGCAGAACAACAAGGAAGTTTTTTTACCTCCCTGCCTCCCATCTGACACCTTCAGGGAAGGAATTCTACCTGATCAACACATCAAAGAGCTACTCAACACAGCTCACAAAGACACTCTCATGGACCCAGAGGGACAGACTTCCATCTTCAGCTCCCTCTGTGCAATAATGAAGTTTATTTCCTACCTATGGGGACTTTTTACCATCTTGGACCATCTATACTTTTCCCAGAGCCTGATGAAGGGACTTTGATCCTGAAAGCTTGCAGAAAAGGACAACTTTCTTGCCATTTTCCAGTTGATCTAATAAAAGGTATCATTTTGGAACCAAGAGTTCTAGTTTTTTGTACATGCAAACTCCTGCACTTAAGACAGAATAACTGCAAGCACAAACACAGACGGGGGAATGACTGGCTATACTGCAGTATTGCAGAGAAGGACCTGGGGGTTACAGTAGACTATAAGTCACCATATAAGGAAACAGTGTGCTCTTGTTGGGGGAAAAAACAACAACAAAAAAACCCAAAACAAAACAGAAACCCAACAGCATCCTGAGTTGTATTTAACAAGAGTGCCACTTGCAAATCAAGGGAAATGACTCTTTCCTCTATTTGGCACTGGCAAGGCCTAACCTGGAGTATTGTGTTCAGTTTTGGGCCCCATACTTCAAGAAGGACATAGACATTGGAAACAGCCCAGTGGAGAGCAACAAAAATGATTAGGGGTCTGGGAAATAAGAAATTATGAGCAGGGATCCTGGTTTTCTCTGATTTAAACAATCCCCAATTTTCAGGTTAAAAAAGTAACCCAAAACCCACACTTTTCCAGAATTAAAATGATATACAGGTATATATATCTATATATACTCTCTCTCTATATATATAGATATCTCTACATAGTTGTGCTTCATTTTAATCACAGAAAAATGTGGGTTGTGGGTTACTTTTTTAATCTGAAAATTGGGGATTTTTTTTTTTTACTAGAGAAAACCAGGATCCCAGTTTATGAGGAAAGGATGAATGAACTAAGTTTATTTAGTCTGAAGAAGAGAAGTCTGAAGAGTAATTTGATAACAGTCTTCAATTACCTGAAGGACTATTATAAAGAAGATGGAAATGGGCTTGTCTCTAGCTGTAGGGGACAGGATTAGGGGCAAGGGTCTCAAGATGCAGTGGGGGATATTTAGGCTGAAGATTAGAAGAAACGTTCTGACCATGAGAGTGGTCAGTCATTGGAAGAGGCTACCTAGAGAAATTCTGGAATAACCATCCTTGGAAACTTTCAAAAGCAGGCTAGATAGACACCTGACTGGGGTGCTTTAGTCAGGGATGATTCTGCCTTGAGCAGGGGGGTACTGAACTAGATGATTTTATGAGGTCCCTTCTAGCCCTACTGTCCCATGATCCTATGATCCTGTGATCCTTCATTCCAGCAGAATTCTTTCAACAATTTCTATAGTAACACTTGCTAGCTCTTTCTCAGTTTGAATAATTGTCACTTATCTTCCATACAAAGCTTGTATAATAAGATCAATATTTTAAGAGAGAAATAAGTCTGAACATGATCTATCCATGTTTTCTGGTGAAGAAACAAAATGATAAAAACTCCGTCCCATTTACTCTGAGAAATTCTCACTTATGTCACTAGTCTGAAGCCCCTGATTATGTCTGCATTTGAAAATGTGCAGTCAAGTCAACTAGTATTGGCAATAAAGAGAGAAAAACACATAGGAGACTTCTAGCTGCTTTTCATTGCAAAAGTACTAGGCGATTACACATTTAACTGTAGACAGAGATTAACTCGTAAGGCCCAAATACAAACTCTGAATTCAGATGTATGACTAGCCACTCACATAAGAAGTGCCACCTGTTTCAATGGTACTACTTTAATGAATAGTAAATAAAATAAATTTACCTGAAGCAAAATTACCAGCACAAATACAAGTTGTACATCTTGGAGCCTAAGAGGTTTCTCATCTGAGATTGAGATATAGAAACCCACCAACCAGTTTAGGATTATCTCCTTCCTCTGAATTGGATAATAAACCATTTACATACACAATGGCTGTGTAAACTCATTGCCCTACCTGGGAATACTGCTATGAATGTGTTGCCCACCTACTTGCTACCATTTTGGACTGTGCCAAATCCCAAAAGGAGAGTAGTTAACTCAACCAACATGTTTGATACAGAATGCTTAAAAGCAGCTCTTGTTCCAGGTCAGTCTAAGAAAACAACATTGCCTCTTTTTGGGGGATTTGGAACACATTAAATGGCAGTGTGTGAAAGGAGTGTGTTTTCAAGGTAGTGGTCATGTGCAAAGCCCAAGCATGCTGTACACATGTCCTAACAATATAAACATTAGATTTATTGAAACAGGTACCTAGAACTATTCAAATATGGACTAAAAAACCTGAAGCTGGATTCTGATGTGTTGTACAGGAGTAAATTCCTTTACAACACCCTTGTTTTAATTTAATAGAATTATTTGGGATTCACAGAAAAATATGCGCCACAAGGCTTTATTTAGAAGGCATTTGCATTATTTTAAAAATACCAATATAAAACAGAGGTCACACCAGTGCTTCTTTGAGTCACAGTGCATAAAGCAACATTGGGTAACAATCAGAAAAAATATTCCAGAAAACTGGAAAGCTCATATTGAAGCAAGACATAATCTAAACCCAAGTTTATTTATATAAATTGTAATGGGTCTTAGGTCAGATTGTGAAATAAAGATTTTGCTGGTGGCTAAGTTCTCAAGATGCTTTTCACTCCGAGAGGGTCAAAGGATGGCCCAGCATTTTTAGTGCAATTCTTTAATTATTCCATATGCATCTTTACTCAAGTCAAGGAGGTTTTATCACATCAAGGGATTAAAGTATCAATCCCCAGTCTTTTTTTTCTTAATACAGAATTAAAAACACACTGTACCTGAGAAGAAACATACTGTCAGTTGTGTGATTCCAAATATTGGGAAAGTGGTATATTCACAGAATAAATAACTGATGTTTACTGTTGCTACTATAAATCTGTCTATTCAGCAAATAGTATCTCAAGAATATTTGCAATTGGTTTCTGTATGCCTCCTTGTGATTTTTGAGAGGAGGAGGGTTAATGAGCAATTCTACACAAAGGATTCAGAGTATACATTTGATATACTTGAGGTTCTCTTTTCCTTTTTCCAGATGTTGTAAAGTATGTTATCTATGCATTATTAGGAATTAAAAATTACTTTAAGGGATGATCTTAGAAATGACTGAGTGATAGAAAAATAGGGCTGGGGGGAGAACATCTAATCAACACCTGAATAGGGCAGGATCATCTCTGTCTAAATTATCCCAGCAAAGTGTTTGTCTATCCTGCTCTTAAAAACATCAATGTCAGAAATTCTAGAACCTCTCTAGGCAGTTTGTTCCAGGGTTTAAATGCATAACTGCATACATTGAAAGTTCTTTCTAGCATCTTAATACACATTTCCCCTGCCGTAATTTAAGACAATTATTTTTGCCTTGCTACTACACAGTAGGGTTGGAAAGAACCTGTGAGCCGTCAGGACTGTGCAATAACATTAAAGCAAGTACTAAATGACTGTGCAGTAACAACTGTGCAGCTGAGCACAGTTTATGTATTTGAAGAATGTTTTAGCTTAAACCCTAGCTCCTGATGGGGCAGAAACCTCCCCCTTGCACTGCTCAACATCCATTTTTCCCGTGACTAGGCAATGACAAGTTACAAAAGGAGCACTGCAGGGGGTACTGCATCATGCCTAACTTGTGTGATAGTCAGAGTGCTATACTAGGAAGTTAGAGAGGAGTAGGCTCAAACTGTTCGAAAAGGGGAGAGTTTGAACCTGGGTCTTTTGGGCAAGTTCCTAGCCACTCAGATGCTGGGGCTAAGACATGGGAGAGCTCACCACTTTTCCTTGGCTTATGTACTGTGTACATGTCCAGCTAGTATATAGCCAACTAAGCATGCTTAGTCTACGTGCACTCTTACCTATATATCCACGGTGAAAGGGAAGGTGCCAAAAATACTAAAAGACCTCCATTTAGATGCACAAAGGAAATAGAATTCTGCCATCACTGTTTAGTGGGGTTGGGCAATTGCTAGCCATCCTATTTTCTCTTCAGAGCAAGACAGTGTACACTTATGAACATAGGAAATGCTATACTCAGTCAGACCAATGATACACCTAGCCCAGCATTCTAACAGTAGCAAGTAGTAGATGCTGTAGAGGGACCATATATTAGTACAGCATGTCTGGAGTAATCCATCCATTTTCATATCCTTCCCAACATTAGCCATCATTGGTTTAGAGGTATCAGAAGATCTGTCCCTAAAAGTAGTATTTAATAGCCCCCAATGGGAAAATTAAAAAAAAAATTAAAACTTCTGTTTCTGCATGAAAATCTCAGAGTAGAGTTATAAAGCCAGATAAATTTTCTGCCCCTGAATTATTTTGCCCTTTGACATTTACTATTTATATATTTCAGAAGACGGTTTTAAAAAATCTTCAGATTTGTTACTAGTAAGTAACAATTTCAGCCCGACTTGTTTCAGCATGATATTTACATGATATAGAATTAAGCATCTTCCTGTCCTATTTTGTAGAAAGGGAATAGCTGTGCCTGTCAAAAGTATATACAAATTATAATTTGGTTACTTGTGTCTGAAGAAGTATAGTGGAAATGTATAAAAAGCAACAATCTTAAAAATTACCTATAATCAAACTTTTAGTGCCATCTTGTGGATAGATCAAGAACAGAAGAATAGTATAAGGGAAGAAAAAATACAAAGGAAATTGAAATGAAAAATTAATTTTAAATGTGCATAGTTCATTTGAAGCAGAGAAATAGTTTTCACAATGTTTTTCCAGCTCAGTTATCTAAATCTCTTGCTTCAGTTTAAGTCAGTTGCTATTTATAAAGGAGTAAAATAAAATTCCAATGAGTTTTCAAATCTTGGCAATGATGGTCTCCCTGATTATAATACTCTTAATGCACCTTATTGCCTTTTCCAACAGTCCTCTCCTATGCCACAAAATTATTCACATGGGCCCAGATGCATCTTTGGAAGCAGAATTCAGAAACCCAAGTTAGGGGCCTAAGTTCCCTCTACAGTAGAGAGGGGAGAGTTAGGTACCTGCTCAAGCAGTCACAATAGCCAGCAGGCCAAGCGAAGGATGCCTACATTAACCAATAAAAAACACTAACAAGAAGGATATGTCTGAAATTCTAGCTCTCCACAATTTAGACGCCATTTCCAATTAAGGATTAAGGAGTCTAAATTGTAGAATATACAGACTATAGGTGCAATGTCAAAAAACTACAATCTGTCAAACCCTGTGTAAACACCTAGGTGCGTTAGAGTCTATAAGCAGCTACATTTTTGCCAGTAATGCTACTTACTATTATTGGGCATGCCCTAGGCAGCTACCATCTTGACTATGTGGAACATCAAAACACCCAAAATGATTTCTCTGTTCAACAAAATGCACAGTACCACGAAGAATCAGTCCTTTAAATTTCCCATGGCAGGATCACATAACTAAGAGTATAACATTTAGTGAACATTTAAAAAAATATATATTTACTGAGTGTAGAGATTAGGAGGTTTTAGTGCAATTTTATGGCTGCAAAATTGTACCAACAAGATTATACAGCTGGTATAAGAACCAGCTAAAAATCATGCCGTGACCATTAAAAGTGAGCATGAGTGAAATTACATATTCCCTCAAACTGTTCTGAACTGGATATTTTATGAGTAGAAATCATTCTGTTGTATTATACATAGAGCACATGTTTTTATGCATACCAGTTTAATTCCTTTGTGATCTTATTCTTTAGCAGGTTGAGTGTATTAATCAAAGTAAAAATCTTTGCCTCTTTCTTATCTTTTTTGGTCAAACAATACCACTGGGTTTATTTTAAAATATTAACCCAAGTTTATGTAAATTTAGGTAAAATATAATGGGAGGTGAATGATTTTATCTGATTGCTCATGCTTTCTTATTTTTGATGGTAGGCTAGCTCTATGCTTTTAAACTTGTTTATTCATTTTCCTACTATTGATTGTGACAACTGAATACCTACTATTTTAGCCACTGTTTACAAATGAATTGCTTTAATTTCTGTATGGATTACATGATGAGTAATTAAAGTATGACAAAGTAATACTAATGCAAATAGATATTTTTACTTTGCATAGAATATTATTGGTATCTACATTAAGGTAATCTCTAACTTCACAATGGTTCCATATGATAACAGAATCAATATTCCTGTACCACATGCCAAATGATACTGCACCGCTATACAGCAGTTAGAAGGGAATGATTTGATATTACACTGGGCTTACATTTTTTTGTTTTTTGCTGTTGTTATTGTTTCATTATCCAAGGGAAGATGATTAGTCAAGATAATTATTTTCCCTTCTCACTTTCCTGTCCTCATCTCAGGTTCCTGTCCTTTACATAGCCTGCATGCACTAAAAATCAGAGGATATGGACTCTACTTATTGCTACACTCTCTTAAATCTAGTGGTTAAATTTATGACTCCATGTAGGCAAAGATCTATGAGGTGGATCAGGATTGTTTTGCAACAGCTAGGGTTTGTGGTTTCCTTTTGTGGGGTCCTTTTACCTGGCCCTCTTTCTTATCCAAACATTAATGCACAAGTTAATCTGTGATCTGCTGTGACCTTCCACAAACCTGTGAAAAATTAGGATTTGCCCCATAGTGAAAACCTACTCTCACATTGGTGAGCCACAACTCTAACCTGCACTCTCCCATGTAGTTTTCTTATCAGGCCTCTTGGGCTAGGGACAGAAGTCGCACATAAACCAGTTTGAGTGATCAGAAACCAGTTTAAATCTGTAACAGAACACAAGTTAAGTGCACTACATATGCTTCCAAAATGGCCCAAACTGGTTTAAGATAAACTTGGTTGGATGTAGTATCAGACTTAAACTGATTTAGGTCAAACTGGTTTATGGAACTTCTGTCCCAGACCCCCTCCCAGTTCAAGTTATCTTACAGTCCCCCAGCACGCGAAGATGCTTTGCAGCCCTGGACTCTACTGTCTGTTCCAGCAGAACATACTTTGCACTTCTGCTGTCTGGCACCAAGCCCCCAGCAGGCCTGCCCAGCACAGTGGGGTCTTTCCTCCCCATGCCAACCCTGAGCCAGGAGCCAGGCACAATTCTCTCAGCCATGCCCCCTCCTCAGCCTCTGGGCTAGCTGAGGGGGAGGGAGGAAACTCTCCTCCCACCCAGCCCAGCACCCACAGCTGGAGTCTGTAGCTGGCCCAGAGGTGAGAAGGGGATGTGGCTAGGGGAACTGCACTCAGCTCCTGGCTCTGGGTGGGCAGGGGGAAGAAAGCACCCATTGCAGGCTCCCCCTTCCACCCTGTTCCAGGTAGACCCCAGATGAGGGTTAAGTGCTGGGCTGGGGGGCAGGGGGCAATGAATTTCCCCCTATCCTAAAGTCTAAAGTCCCTAGTGATCACAGAACTGAGGCAGCCAAAGCTCTGTTCCCCAGCCAGACCTGCTGGCAGCACAGGGGCAGGCAAGGGAGGGTATTGACCCCTGCTCCAGCCCCAGTGCCCTTAGCCATGGTCTGACAGGCAATTATGTGAAAAGCCCCCAGCCATGGGCTTTTCCTCGCCCCTCCTCTCACAGCCTGGCTCTGCCAGCTGTGGATGCCAGGGCCCTCCCCGCTCAGCCTGCCAGGCACATGGGAGCAAGGGGTGGGGGGAATGGACTCGCTCCAGCCTCTGCTGTAGGGGACAAGGCCGGAGCAAGGGTCCATTTCCCCCAACCTGGATCCTGCACCTGACCAGTTGGGGATTAGCAAGGGGATTGGGCCCTCGTGTTCCCAGCCTGGGGGAGCAGGGGGGCATTTGTGTGTTCCCTACTCCTTCTGGCAATATCCAGAGCAGATATTTGCCTGTCTTAGCCAAGGGAAGACTGAACATCAATTCAATTTGATATCTTTTCAATCGACACAGCTTAGAAAAACTTGTGTAGATTGAATCAATTCTGCCACAGGTTTTTTGACTGTCTGCACTTAGGCTAACCGTTATTAGTGACACAGGTCACAGAACATATCTCAGACACCATCGGGCATTTATTTCTGTTTGTCCTTGCTACCCGACTCTTTTTGTAGTCGATGCAGACAACTAGTAACAAACTATTTTTTCTTCTTTCTGTTAGTATCTGATGGCTGTACTTTGGCATCTGTAAAATGAGTTTGTGGTTTCAGTGCAGTTTCTAATAGACACAAACC
This sequence comes from Alligator sinensis, assembly GCF_000455745.1. Lineage (NCBI taxonomy): Eukaryota > Metazoa > Chordata > Crocodylia > Alligatoridae > Alligator > Alligator sinensis. Next base: position 224,713 of record NW_005841894.1, read on the forward strand.
CACAGTGCACAGTGACTTTAAACCAGTGGTTCTCAACTCTTTTGGACTCAAGGTACCCTGGACAGAGGAACCCCTTGGAAAATGCCAGCTTTAATTTTTCCTCTTTTTTTACCTAAAGAAAAAATAATAGAGCAGTTTTCTGTTGCAACGAACTCAGAAAGACCATAACTATGGATTTCTATTTGAAATCTCTGACTTCATCCTGAGAAACCAGGTTTGTAAACCTAACAGTGCTAACATTGTGTGACTCTCTGTTGTACCCTGAAAAGATCTCTAGGAACCCCATTGAGAATCACTGCTTTAAATATTATTTTTGTCAGCACTCCTGCTGTCTGTCAGCATGATTGCATTTACCTGGAGAATTGAATGACCAACCCATTTATTCATGTAGGGATTTTTTATTATTATTATTAGGCTGGAAGCATATTAGACAGCTTGTATTGTCACTGCCTATGGTATTACAGTACTTGTATGGAAGGACTTCAGTTTCTACAAAGGTCGGTCTTACATAAGAACTAAGTTCACTTCACCTGCTTCTTTAACTTCACTCATAAGGAAGTTTGGTATTGAATGTAAAAAGAGATGTAAGACTGTTCAGATCATCAGAAAATGTTAGCGTGTTCTGCACTTTTGAAAATCAAGCCACGTAACAAAGCTACCATCTAAGCAAATGTGTTAAAACCAGAAGAGGAGTCTGTGGCAGAGCCATGATTATTAATATTTAATATATTGAGTGCAATTCAAAGGGTATCATCAGAAATTAGGCTACATTGTGATAGCCACTGAATAGTCTTACCCTGAAATTGCCAAGCTTAATACATGTTCTGAACATTTCAATCTTGAAAGGCTGACTAAAGTCTGGCTTAAGATAGAGAACCCCTTCTTCTGCTTCCCAATCATGGGTTTTGCTTATTTTTAAAATATTTATTTTTTTCAGGTGTTTACATTTGGACATAGCGCTCACTAAGGGGTTTCTGATACTATTGACAACGGTGTAATGGGGGAGGGATGACAAGGGCAGCAGCATCAGAGACAGTTGGACATGCATCCCCCATTGGCACCATGGCAGCTGAAGCTATCCTGTTTTTATGGCTGCCTGATGTGCCCCATTATACCTCAATATTGATATTACTTTTGTAACACAGGAAAAAATCTATGTCCAATGTCTCTTGAAAACAACTCTTGAGAACAGCATTACATGCTTAATTGTTTGTGAATATTTTATTGCCATAAAGACTGGTGAACATCATTAACTTCTGACCCCAATAGTTTTAATTTTGATTTTCTTATGCATGATTGTGTATTTGATGGGACTGTATGCAGAATTTCCTAAAAAATATATTAACTACTACTTTTAAAACTGTTTAAAATCATAATGTTAAGACATATTTACCTTAACCAGTTAAAAACATGTCCTTTATTCTTACTTTACAAAACGTGTGTTATATTTATGCAATACAGTTCACAACATGCTTTAAGAACATAAACTCCAAGATCATGCTACAAAAATTAGTAGAATTATTTTGTGTAGTGAAAAGGGATCGTATGGGTTAATACCCAGACTAACTTCTTTCTTTTTCTGTCATTTTAAAGACTACTTCACCTTTCATAAAAAGGAATCCATATCCTTAAATGTTATGAATTGTCATAGTTTTGCTTGTAATATAGTAGCAGCTTATACTGTAGTAATTGCTAAATTAAATAAAAATAACTGAATTATAACTAGAGCAATAGGAAAGAAACAAATAAGTAAGAGGATGTGAAAAATTAACAATTCAATACAATGCACGTGAATGCTTACATTACTACTATTACCTCCATAAAAATTTTAACACAAAGCTTTGTACAAAATGTTTGTTAGTGCACAACTAACAGCTTTCACATATCAATTTTTGATGATGATGATAATGATGATGATTGTTATTGTTGTTATTATTATGATATTATTCTATTCGGAGATGATTGTGACTATTAGGACCTCATTATAGAATCATAGAATCATAGAAGTAGGGTCGGAAGGGACCTTGTAGATCTTCAAGTCTGACCCCGTCAGCACTGCTGTGCCCACATCCCACACCCCCTGCCATCCTGGCTGGGCAGCTTGTCCCAGTCTCAATTCCTCTGTCCCCCATGCCCCTTTCCTCCCCCCTCTGCCCACAGCAGTTTACTAGCTGGAGGCAACTGTGTCCAGCATGGTGAGGACTGCCACCTGCTTAGTCTATGGCTGAATCTCCAAAGTGGCACTGAAACTTCAGATCCAATTTGGCTGAATCAAATCATTATCCCTCCAAATCAGCTGAATCCGAAGTGAATACTTGCCACTTTGCACAGGCATACAGATTAGCTTGATCCTGCAGGGTGCTAAATGATTACTGAAAATTAGTAAGCCTGAGCTGGGTGCCTGGCACCTCATAGGATCAGGCCCATGGAACACACTTCAGTTTGAATGTCTGGAAGGCAAATATGTGAGCTATCACAATAATGTTCACATATGGTCCTAGAAACAGTCCAAATGGCATTATGTTTATGGAAGATATTTGTTTAAGGATTACTGACGTTCCTAACAATTTATTTGCTCTATTTGCAAACTGTCCTAATTTCAGTTTTGGCCGCAGACTTAGCAGACTCCAGAGACTTTCCCTGTTTCACTGCTTTATGCAGTCAGAAGCAGAAACTACCTTTGAACCCTGCCCAGAGCTATTGTACCTGAGGCACAGGCAGCCCCACCTCTTTGGCAGATGTTGAGCCCAGACACGTTCAAAAGTCCATATATGGAAATTGGCCCATGCTGATCTTGTGCAATTTATTCCACTGATTTTGAATCAAGAAATCTAATACACTGACACATGGAGATGGCTTCCTGAGGCATAAATGCACTCTCCCACACATACACGTGCTTTTTTCTTTCCTACCTATTTGTACTGGGTTGGCTTCTGCCCAAGAGCAGTCTGCCCTCTGATCCATCAGCTCCGTGGTTACCATGCTCAACTTTGCTCTCTCTGGCCACTTTGGTCACTTTGTTCCCCTCACACTTCACTGCCTCTGTCCGTTTCCTAGTTTATGCTCCTTTTTCCTCTTCCTGCTAAGCACTCATGGAAGTGAGTTTTCCCTCTTTCCTCTGCTTCTACTCAGGCAATCCTACCTTTCTCTTACAGCTCTCACCTTGCACCCTTGACAGTGCTCTACCACTTCAACTCTGCTCAAGTTCCTCACTCTCCACATTTACCTCATCTTCTGCTCCTGTCTTTAATCTTAAACTGCCCCCCCAAGAAAAAACAAAACAAAACAAAACAAAACAGTATTTACCCAGTATGTATGGTTCACCTGAATACAGGTACTCTTCACTTAACATCATCCTGGTTAACATTGTTTTGTTATTACATCACTGATCTATTAGAGAATATACTTGTTTAGAGTCGCGTAATGTTCAGTTACAATGTTGTTTGGCCACCACCTGCTAGTAGGTAACTACTGTAATGTAATTGTATTCACTTAACATTGTTTTGCTTAAAGGAACATTTTTCAAGAATGTAACTTGATAATAACGGTAACTTAGTAACGAATAGTAACTTGAACGTAACGGTAGCCCTAGACTTCAAGAGGGCCATCTTCAACAAGTTGAGGAGATTGATGGGAGAGATGCTGGGGTTCTCGAGGGCTGGGGAACTCAGTGCCCAAGATGAATGGTCGTTCCTTAAAGAGACGATACTCGGGGCCCAAGGGGTGACAATCCCAACAAAAAGCAAGGGGGGCAAGAGTGCCCGAAAGCCTCCCTGGCTCCCCCCTTCCACTGGGTGTATGCCGCCTTTTTGGCAACCAGGCATTCCCGGATGGCCTTGGTGAGCCGTTGGGGCTTTTGGGTACTCTTGCCCCCCCTTGCTTCTTGTTGGGATCATCACCCCTTGGGCCCTGAGTATCGTCTCCTTAAGGAACGACCACTCATCTTGGGCACTGAGTTCCCCTGCCCTTGAGAACCCCAGCACCTCTCCCACCAATCTCCTCAACTTGTTGAAGTTGGCCCTCTTGAAGTCTAGGGCCGCCTTGCTGCAGGCCCTTGTCACCCTGCGCTGGATGATGAACTCCAGCAAGCGATGATCGCTATCACCTAGGTGGTCAAGGACCAATGGTACAATGACCAGTTATGCTGGTCATTGTACAAAAACATCATAAGGGGTAATATCTAGGGTACTGTTACAGGTTATCTTTAACACATTTTAAATCTGTGACATGTTATGCTATCATAAGGTTAGAAGAGTTTCAGAGCAGTCACAGATTAAGGCTTCATACCACCTCAGATCTGCACAACTGTGACTTGGCCTGGAGAGGAGGGACATTTCTACAAAATTGATTTTCTTTCCATGGGATAATTTTTAATTTAATGTATTGGGAATTATTTTATTTACTATATCTATGTCTATATAGAATATTACTTTTACATTATGTTTCTACAATACCTCATGGCAGGTGTAGTCGGTTTGCCTCATGCCTCCATGCTATTTTAAGAGCCAGGTTCTTTTTTCAAACTAGCCTATAATGAAGTGCAGTCTCACTGTTGACCAAACCACATGGTAGTTCAACATCCCAGAAGCATTATTTCTGAGTGAATTTAAAAAAAAAATATTTTGTAAGAGATTTGAACATTTCAATCTTTGTGCTGATTAGGAACCTAAGCAAATGCAAATATTAGGACATCTTGTGGGAAAATAAATGTCCTTTTTCTTCTCTTCATTGGAAATATGATATTGAAAAGTGCTTAACATCCACAGTTTTCATCAAATTTAGAAGTAGTTGTGATTATCACCATTCTGCATCAAGCCTTGTCATGAACCAAAGAAATTACATGATCTGGGTCTGTATTACCACATCTTTGAGCCAATCAGTGAGATTACCAGTCACCTGAGCTAGTATTAGTTTTGTAAACTACTGAGTCACCTTGTACTACATTCAAAAAATCTTGAGTATCTTAAAATTAATAGCAAAAAACACATTAACTTCAATGGGATCAGATTTTCACCCTGGATTCACAGCCTAAGTAAACTATGGGAAATACATGAAGTGGTACCTCTAAAATGTCTGCAATTTAGAACAATGTAACCCTGTGTTTTGTCCCAAGGTTAACCATATTCCCTGTAAATATAGTCCTTTTTTCACTTAGAAAATCATTACATTGGAAATAATGAACCATAGAATGGATATTGAAGAAAGTTGGAGTTTCCTCTTTATTTTGTTTTGCCCATTATTTGTGCATTTGTCTCACGTTTAACCTTCACAGTTTGACAGGTATGATTGAGATCTGAGATCTGAGTAGCATAAGAGCAACTTCTAGGGAAATATATATTCCCCATGTCTTGGTATGGGGACAGAGCCAAGGTTCAAGCTTCTCCCAGGCTATCATACTGATTTTCATGACTGTGCCAGGAGAAAATCCATAGTTCCACTTACAGATCTAGCATTGCTTCCTCCCTCTCAGACCAAGAGGAACTATAGTACAAAAGTGGAGTAAGAAAGAAGAAACCCTTCTTTCCTAAGGGTATATGCAGACATTACTCAAAATTTGACCTAACTAGGGTTAGGTCAGTCTAAGTGCCAGTCTCTACAGATGTTTGGGAAGGTTAGTTTGGGGGGGAAAAATGGCTCCCCCAATCAATCTTGGTTCCCTTGAGGAGGTAAACTAAATTAGATTAGGAATAGTTTAAAATGATCTATCAAATGCCTGTACATGTTTGGAACACAGTCCTGGGGGCCCCAGCCCTGGGACTGTGCTTTTCCTAGCTACCCTCAGCCTGATTAGGCTATTTTGAGCCCCTTCATTCCCCACCCCTAGATGGACAACCTCTCCCCATAGTCCCAACAACATCTGCCCCCAATCCCACTCCTCCTCTCACCTTGACTTATTAGATCATGATCCTGGAGTGGCTCCAGGCACCAGTAAACATGAACACATGCTGCACCTAGTCTATGATCACAAGACTATGATCACATGTGATCATAGATCGGGTACAGCTAACATGTTTTTGTGACCTAATCTCCTCCTTACATTTTGGTATAGCTATCCATTACAATCAGTTCTTGTACTCAGAGATCCTAAAGGATTCTTGTAGGACTGCACTGAAAGTGATATTTATTTCTCCAAAGGGAGCAGGAGGTATAGAATGTATGTGGTGACCAAATCCTAGTTATGGCCTCCCTCCCACCAGCATAAGTGAGCCAATGTACAGATGAGCACAAGATCCACAAAGAATATAAGCATCAAGGAAGAAGTGTAATTTTTTTTTTCCTTTTATACTAAAGGTTTTTTAGTTAGAGGGGATTTGGGCCCATATCTCCCTTCCTGTATCACTCTTTTTGATTTCTTTGTGCCTTGCTTTTTTAATAGCATCTTAAATATTAGCCCAGACACATGCTAGGTGCAGGAATCGAGGTGGATGTCATCTAGTTGGATTTTAAGAAGGCCTTCGATATGGTATCTCATTATATTCTTACAGATAAACTGAGTGACTGTGACGTAGATGATTACACGGTCAGGTGAGTGACAAATTGGCTTGGGGTCGCACCCAGAGAGTGGTGGTAGATTGGGTTGGTATCGACCTGAAAAGATGTAAGCAGTGGAGTCCCTCAAGGCTCAGTCCTTGGACTGGTGCTGTTCAATATCTTCATCAGTGACTTGGATGAGGGCGTGGAAAGCACTCTGTCCAAATTTGCAGATGATACCAAATTATGGGGTAAAGTTAACACACCAGAGGATAGGGAACAAATCCAGGTGGATCTGAATGGGTTGGAAAAGTGGGCAGAACAGATTAGGATGCAGTTCAGTAAGGACAAATGCAAGGTGCTGCAGCTAGGGAGAAGGAATCACCAGCACACTTACAGACTGGGGGATGACCTTCTTAGCAGCACAGGAGTGGAAAGGGATCTTAGAGTCACTGTTGACTCCAAGATGAATATGAGGCATCAATGTGATGTGATGAAGTGGTCAGTAAAGCTAACTGCAATTTATAATGCATTAGCAAGTGATACTTCCCCTTTATGTGGCATTGGTTAGGCTGCAGTTGGAGTACTGTGTCCAGTTTTGGGCACCTCACTTCAAGAGGGATGTAGACAACCTCAAGAGGGTACCGAGGAGGGCCACTTGTGTGGTTAGGGGCCTGTAGGCAAAGCTCTACAAGGAGAGATTGAGCGCCTTGGATCTCTTCAGCCTCCACAAGAGAAGGCTGAGCGGTGATTTGGTGGCCACCTACAAATCAATCAGGTGGGGAGGCAGCAAGAAATAGGAGATGCTGTGTTTACCAGGGCACCCCTTGGGGTAACTAGGAACAACAGCCACAAACTGATGGAGAGCAGATTTACGTTAGACATCAGGAAGAGCTTCTTTATGGTGAGGGTTGCCAAAATCTGCAATGGGTTTCCAAGGGAGGTGGTGCTCTTCCCTACCTTGGAGGTCTTTAAGAGGAGGCTAGACATACACCTGGCTGGGGTCATCTGACCCCAGAACTGCTCTTTCCTGCCCAGGCCAGGGAGTCAGACTCAATGGTCTGCTAAGTTCCCTTCTGATCCAAACATCTATGAATCTATGTTGAGGCAGTTAAGGGTGCAACAAAATGGAAAGTCAGCCACAAAATTATTCCACAATTTGTGTAATATGTTTGTGGCTAGTTCCACTGCTCATTAAGCTGAATGTGTGGCAGGGTCCTAACCATGCACTCTGATACAGCTTCATGGCAGGACTTGATAGGCATCTTCCCGTGTTGACAGGCTGACATCCATGTACTGCAGCTCTTCATGGGGCTACATTCTGCTGTTTTCAGGGTGCTGAGTTGAGGGAAGTTTATCAGCTTGGCTGGAATGCTGGGTTGCAGGGCTCTTTACCACCTGGGAGGTTAACTACCTTTCCCCATAGCTCCCCAGAAGGTATGGAGCAGAGCTTTTGATATATAGTGAACATGGGAAGCCTGGGATTGAGGGGAGGTTTTTTGATCCCAGGATCCCCATACACTAGGACCTTAAAAGAAAATGTATGAAACTAGTCTGCATATGAAATTTGCTGACACTTTGTTACACAGGACTCTGGGACTGTGTGCTCCTGTATGTGGGATGATCCTGGTTCATGCCAGGCTGCAGGATGAGTGAGCCCAGAATAATGATTCTAGGCTCTCCCTTCACTGGTGAATATTAATGGCATGATTGGGATCTAATCCCAAATCCTAAAATCATACATCCTGCCATATATATGTGGTATTGCTGGAAGCACAATTGCTAGGATTTGGGATCGTGTCTCATAAAATGAATGTGGTCCAGGAACCATGGTGCTGTTGTAGCCATGATGGGTCAGGAAATACGAGGAGCAGGATTTGTTTCATAATATCTTTCTTTCTTACACCTCAGGAATGACATATTGTGCTTGAAAGCTTGTTTAACTTCCCTCCCAAATTTATGCTTGATTCAATAAAACATATTGCCAGACCAATCCTGTTTCTCACTTTTTTATGCAGTCCAAAAGGGTTTCCTACCTCTGTCAAATGCTTTGAGATCTATGTGCTAGGTATTATTATTATTATTATATTTTATTACTAGGAAAGGTGTGGATGAAAGGCCACAAATGACTCACAAAGACTTCAGCATCTATATTTAGGTGAGAAGAGGAAATTATAAGTAAAATGGGGAGCAAGAATGCATAGTGCCCAAAGGAGAAGTATGAGCCAGAAGTGGGTAATTTTTAAACTGTTACTTGTTAGCAATAAACCATTCTATTACTTGTATGAACATTTGCAAATTCAGTCATGTCAAATCTGTAAATGTTAGAGTCTATTCAAATGCCAAAACGTAGAAGATACAGAGAGTCACATACTCCCCTATGCACATTCCTGAATACACAAAAATCTCTTCTTCTAGGATGTTGCAAAGTGGGAATTGTTGTTATTGAATTTTGCAGGGTACAAAGGTTTATGTGTGTCTGGGCACCTGCATATGTTTGTGGTGCATGTGTTTTGAAATTAAGAGTTTCTAAACTGATATATTAAACAGCCCTCCAGGTCTTGAAAGTATTGTCCAGTGGGAAATAGCTATCAAATGCCCATGCTGTTATGCCATATGGCAGCACGTTGCCCATCTTTATATGTTCTGCTATGGGGATTTAAACAATCTTTGACTAATACATCTAATAAAAGAACCATGCATAAATGTGTGTGACACAGGCTCACTGGTCTACTCTAGGGATGACAAAGTCACTTCAGATTTGGAACACAGGATTTCTCACAGGCCAGGTCCAGACCATAGGGCGAGGCGCACTGGTACAAGAAGCAGCAGTAATGGGGTAAACAGTGGCAGGGCAAGCTATAATGAGTCAGAATGGCCGTTACCCCTTTGCTGCCAGAGGCCAACTCCAATGAAGCCCTGTAGGCTCAATTTCTGCAGCAGGCCCTGAACCTGCTTGCCCAAACTGCAAATTCCCAGACCTGCCACGAGCCCCATGGGTTGGAGAAAATATCACTATAGGCTTGATGCCTCCTTCAGGCCATATGTTTGACATCCCCAGTCTATTGAAAACAATTACAAACTTAATTAAATAGGAAACTGTTAACCTTCTAGCACCCCACTTGTAGCTTTTAGTTATGTATGCAGAGACTACAATTAAATCAACCAATCAGCCAATTATATTAAATAAGAATCCATGCCACAAACAAATATTTTTCTGTAGCAGAGAGAAAAGTTGTCACTATTGTCTGAACAAGGACTGTGTAAAAAAGGGTGGTTTCTGGAAGGGTGTGGAAGTTATGAGAGCAAGTGGGAAGGAGAAATTCAGTCAGCGCTCTCCCCTGAAACTAACAGATTACTTTCTGAGACATTAAGTCCTGCCCACCATGAATCACAGCATCTCCTCTCAATCTTAGCCCATTTCAATGGTGCACAGGGATTAAAGAGTGTATTTCTCTTTCTAAACCATGCGGTGCCCTAAGGAGTTATTAAATATTAAAACCCTGAATTGCACCCAGAAGGTAATATGGATATAGTGCAGTCTTTGGCACCCTGGAGTCATATGCTCGTTCTGACTACAACCACTAAGCAAGCAGACAGCTTCTGCATTAGCTGCAGCTTCTAAGTATTTTTCAGAGTATCAAAGGTGGTAGAGTAATCAGGTCTGGAAATCATAAAGATATGAATGATGGTGACAGAATCCATATAAAAGATGTGTATTTATAATTTCTGCCATACCCAGATGATCAATGGACTTTTTTGTATTAAAGCCATCTAGGAATCCTAGAGCACTGAAGACCCAGAACAACCCCTGCAAAATGCTTTTATAAGAAATGGGCAAACACTCTTAATCAAGGAAACCCAAACTATTTTAGCCAAGTCATATTGGCATGATCCTTTCCTCAGCCAAGCACTGTGAGCACTTATTTTATCTAGAATATCAGATACAGACTAAGGTAAAGGAATTATATTCCATTTTGTGCTCTTCAGCCCAAAGAGTTATGAATTCTTTTGTGAACAGTGGATTCAACACAAGGAATGAAGAGTGTTTAGCCTGTTGATTAGGGAACCCTTTTGCAAAATAGGAAATATAAATGTGAGTCCTCTTAGCACAGAAAATGGAACCTATGTCTCTCATTTCCTGGGTGAGTATAGGTTACTTACGTAACCCTTCTGCTAGGTACCCGTTGGGAGCCAAAAAGGCTGGGTTCAGACTTCGGGGTAATTCACAAACAGGGATCCTGGTTTTCTCTGATAAAAAAAAAATTGCAAATTTTCTGGATTAAAAAAAAGTAACCCAAAATCCATTTTCCTGTGATTAAAATGAAACACCACTAATATCTATCTATCTATCTATCTATCTATCTATCGCGGTGTTTCACTTTAATCACAGAAAAGTATGGATTTTGGGTTATTTTTTTAATCCAACAATTTTGGGGTTCTTTTTTATCAGAGAAAACTAGGATCCCTGCTCATAAATTATACCAGTGGCTTAAGCCCCCACCCAGGAATCTGGGAACACTAAATTTGCTGGTGTGTCCATATAAACACCCCCCTTCCCCCCCGCCACCTTCTAGCAAGCAGTGTAAACACAAGCACCCAAATTTATTACAGGGAATAAAATAAAATAAAGCAAAACAATATAACTTTAAAACCCTTTTAACTCAAAACAATTTCTATAGTTGACACCCTCCTGGTGAGGCTTCTCACATACCTAGGCAGTCTGGGACTTGGGGCTCCCCAAAGAGTAAGTCTTGGGGCCTGCACCCCTATGCTTGCCCTTCAGCAAGGGGCTAGAGGAAGGTTCATATCAGAGAGTCCTATGAAGTGCTCCTTGGGTTCACTGTGCCACGGGGAGCTACTTGAGAACATGGGTCCTTCTGCATTGCAAGGGGCTCCATTGCTCCTGGGGAAGTGGTAGAGTGCCGATCTTTGCTCCCATGGAGAGGGTGTGTGTGTGTGTGTGTGTGTGTGTGTGTGTGTGTGGTGGTGGTGGGTGGGGGGGAGGAGAGGGAGTGACCACAGCTCCAGCTAGCATTCATGCACCCCAAAACTTCTGGACTGGATTATATGGCCTGATGAAACAAAACTGCAGGACAAACTCCAAAAGGAGTCAGGTTGATTAATGGCTACAGCTGGCCCAACTACACAGCTTGACTGGAGCAAAGGACCATCAAAAGAAGCAAAGGGAAAAAGCCAGACCTAATCTTTAGGCCTGGACTGCAGGTAGTTTGGGTCCATAGCTCCACTGGGAGCAGAAAGTTGCAAAGCTCAACCCCAGCCCAAAGCTGTCAGGATCAGAAACTCTCAGGTTTCAACCCTGTTTAAAAATGCAAGACCTAGTTCCCAGCCAGCAAACCCAAGAACCCAATACTCTCTTCCCCAGTATTAATCCCCTAACCTCAAAAAAGAGGGGAGGAAAGGAGGAGAAAGGGGTTCCCAGACACTGGTACAATTCTTCCTCTCTCTCTCTCCTCTACCAGAGTTTCGCTATCTGCAAATTTCTTCTCCCTTGGAAGAGACTTCACTCTTCAGCAGCCCCTAGCAGCTTCTCCTCCCCAAACCAGCCTAGCTTACCTTATATCCCTCTGCCTAACATCACCCTGGCCTTGTCCAGTCAGAGCCTGCCACACTCTAGTCTTTCTCCCAACCAATCTGCCTGAAGAATCCTCTGCTTCCTCTGGCCAATGAGGCCAGAGGGTTTTACATATTTTGTCTAGGTACAGCTTGCCATGTGCTGAGCACATGGCCAAAACAACAGGGGCCATCTTGCCCACATAAAAACATGCACATACACACAACTCCCCACCCCCACAATGCACAACCCAAGTGTGTGTGTGTGGGTGTTACACATATGAAGAGGAGGTGGTAGTATGCTTATTACTTGCCTTCTTTCAAAAGAAAAGAGTAAGCTCAGAGGTTGGCTTAAAAAAAAGATATAGATATAGACCCATATCCATTCTGAGACGCTTAACTTTCCCATGCATTACATAAGGAATTTAGGTGGACCGGTTTCTGTATTCCACTGCAATTTCAAGACTCCTTTGCAGTATATAAATTTAAGTCTCTTAAATCCTTGATGGGATCTAGTCCTAAATCTGTTAAGGGTGAATGATAGACGTTTCAGCTAAAATTTTTGGGTGCCATTTGTTATATCATCTCATAGCATGGGTAAACGGGGAAAACATATTACATGAACATCAGACCAGATTTAGAGATGGATATTCCACCTCTGATAATGTATCTATTCTTCAATTTTTGAGATACAAGTATACCCAAATGTGCAAATCAGCACTGTATGTTGCATTTGTAGACTTATCAAGAGCTTTTGATAGTATAGATAGAAGTAAACTGATAAATGATGGGCTTGGCCATTCTCTTTTGCATTTGTTGAAAAAATATTATAAAGATATATGGGCCCAAGTTAGGTGGGGCTTGAAGGGTAAACTTACACAAAAATTCACATACAAAAAGGGGTTGGATAAGGATTTATTTTGGCCCCTTTGTTATTTCATCTTTACATGAATGATATTATGGGAAATATGCAGGATGCACATTTTCATCCCCCAAAATTATTAGCAACCCTGATTCCTATTTTAATGTACGCAGATGACACTGTTAAATTGTCAAGAACTCCTATTGGATTACAGAGAGCAATTACAACTTTTGAGCATCTTTGTAGACAAAATAACTTAAAGATAAATTATGATAAATCCAAAATAACATATTGGGGAAGTTGTTTGATGAAATATTCATGGAATATGGGGGGAATCAAACTTGAAGTTGTAGAAACCTATAGATATTTGAGTGCCTTATTCACAGCTTCTCCATCATGGAAACATTGTATTCAGTCACTTAAAACTAACGTGGCCCGATTGGCTGTGGCTATAAAGAAATGTTATGAAACCACAGCAGGCCAATCAGTCCAAGTTCCTATATCACCATACAAAGCCAAAGTTACCTCTCAGATCTTATATGGTGATGAAGGAAAGGGTTTGCTGCTAGTAATGATGTAGACATACTTCAGGACAAGTTTCTTAGGGCTCTTCTGGCTCTTCCTCCCTCAACTCCTGCATCTTTTGTGAGATTAGAGACAGGAATGGATTCTATTTTAACTAATATTATTATTAGAAGGGCAGGATTTTGGTTTAAAATCCTTCCCCTTTTACAATCTCGTCTGCTTAAATTATGCTACATAGAAGATATTAATAATCCCCCTCCTCTCCAATCACCTTGGTTAGCTTTTCTTTCCTGCACTTTTGCACCTTCTGGGATGGGATACTATCTCAAAGATAATGAAAGATCTTTCTCCCCCATAGAAAAGGTTTGGGTTTTCCAGAGGATACAAGATATTGCCAGACAGAATGATTTTGTAGTGGCTAGGGTTACTCACATTGCCCCTTTATATACTCTTTAGAAATTAGATTGGGGGGAGAAAGGGATTAACAGTTGGATCTCAATAATAAATGGTGATCCTCTTTGACTAGACTCAGGACCAAACACAGCTATTCTGGTTGAGCATAGATTTTCCATTACAAGGGCTAAAAGATGTTGCCCGGTCTGTCTAGGAGTTTTGGAAGATACTATCCACTATGTTTTAGAAAGTTCCTTATATAATCACATAAGGGGAACCTATTTATTACCATACTTGCAGAAACTGATACATTTCTCAGAGAGAAGTTAATCTCTGGCTTTTACAGCAAACAGGCCCAAATTTAGTAAACTATCTCAGAATTTTCACTTATAAGTCTGAGGCGATTAGAGTTAAATATCCTTTATTACTGATATGAGTGATACATTTTAACATTAGATTTGATTTGATTGTCTCAATTGTGGATCTATGTACAACAATATTATAGATTTATGTCTTGATTTACTACTATATTTATATTAATAATGTTTTTATGTTGGTGGGCTCTATTTTTAGTATAATACTTACAGTTTGGTTACCTTGTTCAAACTCATTTATATTATGGGTGTATGTGTGCTTGGGCATCTTCTGGACCATGGCATTTAACCAGAACCCTTAATAATAATAATAATAATAATAATAATAATAATAATAATAATAACAACTTGAAAACTGAAGGGTGAATGAAGCTAAGTATAGATGTTCAAAAAGCCCAAGGTGGAAGTGCTTTTAAGTATCACTCTTTACTCAAAGTGATCAACATTAGGTGGGACCAAACAGAACACATATGTATTGTTCACTGTGGGGACTCAGAGCCTGCCTACACTAGCAGAGGCCAGCAGCTTGGGGGCACTCTCACACACCTCCCAGTGTGCTCTGCAGGGTCCCCAGGCTGCTTGAGACTCCTAAGAACAGTCTAATTGGCAAGCCATCCCTTATTGGTCTCCTAGCTTGGGTAAGCATTTCCTCTCCCACCTCTCCAGTGCTCTGTCAGTGACAGGAATCAGAGAATCACAAAGTAGAAGGGCTGGAAGGGACCTCTGAGCTGGGCTGGAGATGCCTGGGGGCCAGGATCCAGGCAGGGAAGCCCATCTGCCAAGTGTTGCCAGGGGCAGGTGGGGCATATGCGCATCTCCCCAGAGCCATGATGGGGGCTGGGAAGCAGGCAACAGGAAGAGATAAAGCTAAACCCTGTTTCCCAGATACTTCCTGGTCCAGATCAGAGCCTATACAGGAAGTGGAGGGTCCAGATCCCAGCTGGCCACTCAGGTGATGGGGAGTGGGTGGAGGAGGAGAACAAGATTGGGAATGGGTTAGCCTGATCTACCAAATGCCTGCATGTATCTGGAGTGCAGGCCCAGGGCTTGAAAAACCCAGCTGCTTAGCCTAGCCCTAGGACTGCCCTTTTCCTACTCACCAATGAGAATATTTTCACCTGGCCAGCTCCCCACCCCCAAAGGGCAGCCCCATCCCCCACACCACAGAACCACAAATTCCTCATGCAGATCCACTAGCCCCCCCACCAATCCTGCCAACCCCACCCCCAGAGCTGGTAGTCCCCCTCCTCCCCACTCCTGCCTGTCCCTCTCCCCCTCCCAACATATTTAGATCAGGTTCCTGCCAAGGCTTTTGGCATCAGTGAGCATCTGTACAAGCAGGACTCTATCTGTGATCATGTGGGATAAAGTAGGATCATGTGATCATAAATCTGGTCATACAAACTTGTGTGTGTACCCTAGGTAGCATGTGCATTTAAACAGCCGTACTATCAAACCAAAGTCTCAGGGTTATGGCCTGATAGTAATCATGCTGAATGAAGCAGAAGCTCAGGCTGCATTTGGATGATTGGAAAATATTAACTGCTGTCGCTCCCAAAAACCTGGAAGAAATCAGAAGTTATTCAAAAGAGACTGAATGAACAGTCCTGTGCTTTGTACAAAATAAGGCCCGATATAAAAGAAGATAGTATTGGAATACACTTATCTTAAATAAAAGCCTTGTGTTTGAAACACATCAAGAGTATATTGGGAATCATTTATTTGAAATAAGGATGCATGCATAATCAATGTTTGATTAAACATGTTTTAATAAGATTAAATCATTGTGTAAATAAGAAAGTAAAACATAAATCTTCATTGGTGTAAGACAACTTTGGAATGAATATACTCTGTGTTATCCCTCCTTGCTAGCAGTCTGATTAGCTGTTTGACAGTAATTAAAGGCTATTCCAGTAACACACTCCTACTTGCGCTTTGTATGCTTAAATGTTTGGACAGAGCATTTTACAGGCTACAGACAATGAAATTGCTCCTACACAATTGGCAGGTGACATTTAGTCTCAACTTGCACATTGGTTGTGCATTGGATGAAACATAATTCTACCTATTATGTCTGTAAGGGAATAATCTCCTCTATGGGACCTTAAGGCTAGGGGCAGACACATAAATCTGACCTGATCTTTTTAGCATAATAGTCAACAAGAAAACAGATGTAAGGGAACTATGTGTTTTCATCAAATTTGTGATCCCCTACATTCAACAGTGGTCTAACTGTTTGGGGAGGGGTGGGGGTGGGGCAGACATCCTCTCCCCCTACTTGGACTTCCTTGGCTAGGGGTAGACATTACACATAAACCAGTTTAAGTGATCAGAACTGGATTTAAACCTGTAACAGACCAGATGTTCAGTGCACATAAACCAGTTTGAAAATGGCTGAAACCAGTTTGAGATAAACCTGGTTGAATGTAGTATCAGACTTAACTGATTTGAATCAAACTGGTTTATGCAATGTCTGTCCCAGACCCTTTGCTGCTTTAAACTACACCAGACACCCCCAGCATCCCAGCATGCTCTCTGGGCTGGCCAGGGCTCTCTGCTCCACAGCAGGGATGGCCCCTCCCCTCTGCTCCCTAGCCAGAGCTCCGGCAGAGACTTGCAGGCACAGCAGAGTCTGCTGGCTTCCCCGTGCCCCTGTCACTCTGCCTCACCACTTACTGCTGAAGCAGAGATCCTTTCCTTTTCTTTCCCACAGCAGGGACTGTAGCCAGCATGTTGTATGCTAGCTAATGCAGCATACCACAGCATACCTAAGTCACATAGGACAGTGTCCACTTAGGGCTTTTTGGAGGTAATCAACATCTCAGATGGTAATATCCCTGCATTCCTTCCTTTGGAAAAAGCTGTTTAAGAAGAGCTTGTAATGAACAAGGCTTTGTGTTCTAATAGGTTGTTAAATGCTGATAACAGAGGTGATAAATGCTCTGCATCCTGCTGGGGCCTGGCCATGCCCCCCTCAGCTCAGTGCTCTGTGGTAGGAAGGGAGGGCTGCTCTAACAGCCCCTGGCTTTTAGCCTGAGCCACTGCAGATATGTGCCTGAATTTCTGGGATGTTTGTCTGGTTACAAAACTGATTTTGCCTAGCCAGATTGAACTAACCTGCAAAGATTGAATCAATTCAGGATCAGGCTTTTTGAATGTCTGTCCCTAGCATAAAGGGGTATCTGGAGACAGGGGCTAAGGACAGAAGTTACACACAAACTGGTTTAAGTGATCAGAAACTGATTTTAACCTGTATCAGAACATAAGTTCAGTGCACATAAACCATTTTCAAAATGGTCAAAACTTGCTTAAGACACATCTGGCTGAATGTAGTATCAGACTTAACTGATTTGGGTCAAAACAGTTTATGGAACTTCTGTCCCAAACCCCTTTCTGGTTTAAGTTAACTCAGAGTCCTCCAGCATCCCAACATGCTTTACAGCCCTGGGCTGGGCTGGGTTGGGCTGTCTACTCCAGCAGAGCAGGGTTGGCTCCATCTGTCCTCCCTAGCCAGAGCACTATCACTGCTCCTGCTGGATGAGAAGCGAGGAGGGGGTGACAATCCTGCTCAGGAGTGCAGCCAGGTCTGCCTGGCAATGGGCACAGCAGCCATTGACAGGTTTCCCACCCCCCACCCTCACTCACTGCTCCAGCAGCAGGAGCAGGGGACGTGGCCAGATGTAGTAGGCTGAAAGTGAGGAGGGGTTAATCCACCCTCCCTCTGGCATAGAATAGGGGAAGAGTGACAATGAAACTGTAAAGGTACAGGATGGGTGCTCCAGCAAATGATGGGAGGCAACCACATGCCCGGGCAGCTCGGGGTGGGCAGCTGCAAGGGCCAAGACAGGACTGCAGAGTTCTGGGGAGTGACTGGCAACTGCCTGATGCCCTGGGTGGCTGGGGCCAGGTGACAGGGTAGTGGAGAGGCTTGGCCAGTGGTGGGTATGGGGGCGGGGGCGGGGAAGGCCAGTGCCAGGAGAAGGCAGAAGGGTAGAGGCTGGGGCTACTGTCAGACTGGGATCTATGGCTCTTGGGCCAGTCAAGGCAAGTCCTGCCCACCATGCAGCCCCAACTGGGGCATAATCTCTTTGCTGTTTGGCCCCGCAGCTGAGCCCCGAAGGCCAGGAGCTGTAGGACAAGCACATCAGCCTATGACTGGAGAGGCCGAGGCCCACCATGAGGAGACTCCTGCTCCCCAACAGGGCAGCAATGCACCACACTGGCCTGAACAGGCTGGAAGCTGCATCCTTGAAGGGCTCTGGGGCCCCACTATACACTGCCCTGCTTAGAATGCTGCAGCTGGGGGCAGCACTAGCTACCCCTGACATCCCTTCCAGCCCCTGTCTCCTATGACACTGAGGCTAGCACTGGGCCAGGGCTGGGAGAAGACAACGTCTGGGCCCAGGGGAGAAAGTGCTGGACTGGGGGATGTCTACCCACCCTGCCTGAGCTAGGAGCCAAAGATGAGCACATCCCCAGTCCCTGTAGCTGTGCATGGATCTGCCTCCTGCCTCCTTTCCCCTGAGCTGCCCCTGGCACCACTGTGGAACTAGGACCAGCTGGGCTGTGGTGGGAGCTGGGTGGGCCACTTCCCTGCTGCTAGCAGTGCTGGGCTGGGCCAGACTGGCTCTCGGGGGGCCCTGGCAGGGTACTGCTCCCAAGGTACAGTGCTCCTGGGACACATCCCCATGGCCCATGGCAGCTTCATGTGGAGTGACAGGGACAGCCCAGGAGCTGGGGCCTGGGAGTGCTCTTGGCCATGCGGGGCTGGGCTGCAAGGGCCTCCAGAAGGAGGCTGAAGACTGGCTCCTGCATGACCAGCACTTGTCCAGGTGCTGGGCAGCAGCTCTGGCTCCAGCTGGCAGGAAGCACTGCCCAGAGAAAGGCCTATCTGTCTAGGGAAGAGCCTGGCCTTGCCCCACTCCCTCCCAAGTCAGCTTGCTTCAGCTACTGCCAAAGGGAAGAGAGAGCTGCTTTAGCACCCCCTGGCTTGTAGCCTGAGCCACTGAAAGCATATGCTTGCATTTCTAGAATCAACAGTGAATGTCTATTCATTTGCAAACTGTTTCCATCAAGGCAGATTAGACTAACCTGCAGAGATTGAATCAGTTCAGACTCAGGCTTTTGTCTGTGTCCATGTTTATAATCCTGTCCCCTCTTGCCTTTACGGAGGAATATATATTTTTCATGCAAATAGCATCAGCTAAAATAACTGTTTTGTTATAGCCTCTTATGGCAAGATGTCCTTTACTGAATTAGGACATGGTATCACTCAAACTCCATGCCTGTTTCTTCAGCAAAGGGATCATGGAGTTATATATGAATTAAATTACTAGCAGTATTTTTCTCAATACTACATACTAATCAAGTGAAAAACCAAGCTAAACCCCTGTGGATGTGCCTGCCCTGGGCAGGAAAGAGGGCTGGGGTCAGGTGACCCCAGCCAGAAGCCTATTTAGCCTTCTCTTAAAGACCCCCAAGGTAGGAGAGAGCACCACCTCTTTTGGAAGCCATTCCAAATTCTGGCCAGCCTTACCATGAAGAACTTCTTCCTGATATCTGGCCTAAATCTGCTCTCTGTCAGTTTGTGACTATTGTTCCTTGTTACCCCAAGAGACACCCTGGTGAATAGAGCATCTCCGGTTCCTTGCTGCGCCCCTCTCATGAATTTGTAAGCAGTCACAAGATCACCTCTCAGCCTTCTCTTGCAGACGCTGAAGAGATACAGGTCCCTTAGTCTCTCCTCATAGGACTTGGCCTGCAAACCCTTAACCATACAAGTGGCCCCCCTCTGGACCCTCTCAAGGTTATCCACATTCTTCCTAAAGTGCGGCACCCAAAACTGGATGCAGTACTCCAACTGTGGTCTGATCAATGCTGCATAGAGGGGCAATGCCACATAGAGGGGAAGAGGGGAGTTATCTATATGTAGTCTACAACCTGACTTTCTTCCAGCTTTGATGAAGAAACTGAGTACTGGTAGGCCTGCTCTGCTCTACATTCTCTGTTATGGGAATACAAGGACAATCAGGCTCCATGTGGGTCCTCAACAGACATTTTGTGCCAAAATACTGAACAAAAAGTGGGACATAGTCCACCCAAGAGAGGAATATATGTAACTGACACCCTGAACTCACTCCAGACACTATAAGAAATTCTCCTTCAAAACAAACAACCAAATGGAATCTAAACCTGGAATTCCCTCAGCCAACAATACTCCATACATATTTGCATCCTACATATGCTACATCCAGTTTATAAAACTCTTTTGCAATTTAGTACTGAGCATCTAGCCAAGGTCAGTGGTTAAAATAATAAAATATAAAGTTACATTTTATGCCAAGGAAGGGATGAATGTAAAATCTGGTCCACTGTCCCTTTATGTTCTTGTATTATTAGTGCTTCAGAAATTCAAAAGCATCAGCTAAATGTAGTTATGAAAGTAATACATCTGAAATAGTTTTGGGGGGGGAGAAAGGCAGACATTTTCATATGCAAAAACTGGGTTATCTCCAAAGGGATCTGTAGAATTGCAAACTTAATTCCATACAAGAAAAAGGAACCCCTGAATCATGGGACTCGTGTTTCATTAATTGGTGATAGTTAAATAGTTTTTACAAAACAATTTAAGCTGAATGAAGATACAGAAATATTCATAGTCCTCAATATTGTCTAACTATGCTTTAAATAGCAGCTCCCTGCCACTAGAGATCAGTGTTGCTCTTTGCAGAAGTGAACCTATTTAACTGTTCATTGCAGCATATATTTACAGTTGCAGTCCTTTACTTCACAGAAGAATTCACTTCAAAATATGATATCTGTAGAAAAGCAGGAACTATTTCTGGATCTCAGGTTTCTTCTTTAAAAGTGCAGGCTATGTAGTAGCAATAGGATTTGGGGATGGGTTGGTCCAAATATTGTGAGGTGAAGTTTTAATGAAGATATGCAAGAAATGAATTTAATCCAAAATGTGAATGCTAAAGGTCATCAATCTGATATTTTAAGCATAATTTGTACTAAAAGTACAACTAACTATGCCGTATAGAATTTGCATTTAGGATAGTTCAGTTCAGGGAACAGATCAGTTTAGGGAGTCATGTAGCTCTATAGATATAGAGACATATATCTACACATACAGAAGGTAATTGAGGGAGAACACCAGAAAACATATTCCTCTATATCTATAACAATAGATCGATAGATAGATATAGAGGAATATATTTTCTGGTGTTCTTCCTCAATTACACCTTCCGCATCAATGCCAAGAACTTTTTGTTGGGTTGCAAGTTGTCTACAAGATTTTGTGCTCCTCCTTCATTCTATCTCTGTACTTCATTGTAATTTACCTTCAGCAAACTACAGAGAAGGAGTCTTACCTTAATCCTAATATGTCAAGAGAAAAAGTATTTGGGCATTGAATCAGACCATTAGTGTTCTGGGTAATATATTCTAGGTTGCATCCAAAAACATAGTAAAAATATTACAGAATAAAAAGAGATATTTTTACTTTGTTTTTTGTTTGTTTGTTTTTGGTTTTGATTACTGCTAGAATAAAAAAAGGTGGTGTGGGAAAGAGGGGACTATCTCAAGAAGGAAGGTATTGAAGGTGACATTCTAGCCCCTTTGACTTCAATGACAAAACTCCCTTTGATTTCAATAGGTCCAGGATTTCACCATCTTCATGCTTCTCTTTATGGTTATAAACAGCTATTCTCGCTATTGTGCAGTGTCACAGGGGTGGCCATGACATTCCCCTGGAGGCTCTATGACTGTGCCTCATTTCATCCCTAGGGTGCCTTTTCATCTTTCATGCCATACCTTGATGATAAACATGATAATATGGATGCTTCCACAGGCCTTCACTTGACCCAGTTCCACCAAACCCCCATCAGCCTCTACCTGTGTCCAGGCCCCTCACTGAGCTCCATTAAATAACTGACTCCTGGATAGCACCTCTAGCCTTAAGGGCAAATTGTGTAGCTTCAAATCCTCCCCTACACCATGCTCCATGCCTTGCAGATGACATCCTTGCACATGTTCTGCTGGTCATTGATGCAGCCCCGCTCTAGGCCTTCTGATCTTTCAGCCTCTCTCTGGCCCTCAGACTCTTTGGTCTCTCTCCTGGCCCTTCTTTGGTTGCCAGACCCCTCAGTCTCTCCCCTGGCCCCTCTCTGAGCCCTTAGACACCTTGGTTTCATCCAACCATTCCTAAGCCACCAGGCCCCTCAGTCTCTCTCAGGCCCCAATCTGGGCCCTCAGACCCCTCAGTCTCATCTAACTGCTCTCTGGGCTACCAGGCCCTGCAATCTCTCTCCAGGCCCCTCTCAGGGGTGTCAGCTCCTCTGTACTTTCTTGGCTGCTGTCCAGGCCCTCAGACCCATCCAGCCCTACACTCTATTCCCATTCCCTCTCCAGGTTACTGCACCTTTCCAGTCCCAATACAACACTGGGCCTCACTATAAACCTCAGTCCCCATGGCCTTACAACTCTTGGCCTTGAACCCCTCTGGTTGTATCCTTTATATTCCAACACCTTGATGGGCCTCTGAACCCGCACAGCCCTGATCTCCCTTCACCCCTCACTGGGCCTCTGGACCCACATGGTCCCAATCTTGCCTGGTGAAGGTTTTTCTGTGTAGCCTTCCCCCTCCATGGGGTCATTCCACAAGGCAATGGGAGCTGAGGCTTTCTGGCTCCCCTTCCTTGCCTTTCCCTGGAGTGGCTAATGCAGGACATTTCACTGAGGCTGCCCTGACACAGGCAACCACACCACACCAACCAACTCCAGCAAGGTGCAGTTTTAGGTCATACCCAGGACCAGTTTTAAAATCTTTCTGGTGTTACATGTTCCTCTCTGGGATCTTCCCTAGATGCCCTACACCCCTCCTGGGCTGCTAACCACCAGTCCCCCTGGTCTTGGCTCCATCTCACAGCTAAGTCCTCTATCTCTAGCCCCCAGCTCACTCTCAGACCCACCGGCCATCATCATTCCATAGCTGCCTGCCCCTTGACTCTTTCATCTCTCAGCTGTGGCCCCCACCAGGGACCTCTGTGTCTCTCTCATGCCCTGGCTCTGCCTCTAGGCCAGTTGAGACTCCAGGCTATCCCAGCTCTGGGTGTCTCTTGCAGTGGGGTCTCTCACCCTTCGGCCCCTCCTGGGCCCTGGCCCCTGGCCCCAGGATAGGTAAGGCAAGGTTCTCAGGGTCAGTTCTCTGTCCGTCAGTCCCTTCATCTCTGTGGGTTCACCTCCTCAGGCCCCCCATGAGTCACTCTTTGTGTTGCTGTGGGCATGGAGTCCTCCTTAGGTCTTGCTACACAACCCCTTCTCTTGGCACAACTGGACCACTCAATAGGCTCCCTGTATTCTGCCCCCCTCATGGAGTTCACCCAGCCCCTCCACCAGGTCTCTCAGACATTCTGTCCCTCTCTCAGGGTCCCTCCAGTCCTATTGGCCCACCACTTCTCAGGACTCAACTGGTCTATTATTAGGCCCCTGTGCATTCAGCCTCTTTCTTTCTAGGCTCATCTGGCCTCTAAACAGAGCCCAGGCACTCAGACCATCTCTCATGGCTCCCTGGCCCCTCAACAAGCTCACAGCCTTTCAGCCCCTCACCCAGGACTTGCCTGGTCTCATACAAGGCCCCTGTGCACTCAGCCTCTCTTTCTCCAGGCTCATCCAGACTCTCAACAGGGCCTAGGCACTCAGCCCTTCTCTCTTTGCCCCTCAACAGATGCACAGACTCTCAGTCCCCATTTTAGGGCTCTAGACCTCACACTGGGTTCTCAGGAACCTCCTCCATCTCCTCAGTTCCTACCCAAACTTCCAGATGTCATTCTCCTTGCTAGCATTCGGGAGCCACAGCCTTCCTGCTGCATGATAGTCCTCTACCAGCTCCCAAGGTATTACAGTCAGCCCTGCTCTCAGGGTCTGGGCTTAAACCCTGTCTAAGCCCAACCCTCCTCCAATCAGATAACTCTCTTTAATCAAGTGACTCCTTTGAGCAGGCCTAGCCACACCTGCCAGCCGCCTGGGTCAGCTGACTGCAGTCAGCCCCGACCCTCACCTGCCAGTGGCTCAGCAGGCTGCCTGACCTCTTAAAATGCCTGGCACATCCAGTGCCCTGCCACACACCGTTTCAAGTCTTCAAGGAAATCCTACACTGATAAGTACAATGTGTTTAATAGTATTAATTGTGAGTACATTTTTATATTGAATTATTCACCACTACAGCTCATAAACTTCAGCTTCTTTGACTTTCTTCTCCTCCTCACCTGTTAATAAGGGCTAATTTGGACCTAGTTCACTTTTTGTTCTTGCCTTACATTAAACTAAACACAAATACTCTCTCTCTCTCTCTCTCTCTCTCTATATATATATATATACACATATGATAAATATATGTGTATAAGGTCATGATATATTACACATATACATATAAACATTATATATGTATTCTCTCTCTTTCCTCTCTCGATATACACACGTACATATATAATGAGCAAGGATCCTGGTTTTCTCTGATAAAAAATGCCCAATTTTTGGATTTAAAAAAGGTAACCCAAAATCCACATTTTTCAATGATTAAAATGAAACACCATTAATATATAGATTTATATTAGGATGTTTCATTTTAATCGCAGGAAAATGTGGGTTTTGGCTTACTTTTTTTAAGCTGAAAATTGGGCTAATTTTTCTTATTAGAGAAAACCAGGATCCCTGATAATGAGAGTATCTGGTACCTGTTTACCTTGAGCCAGTTGTAGATATTCACATAGAATGAGGACTTTTCAAATCCTTAGAGTTTGTAACAGTCTTTTTTTCAACTGCACTTGTTCCCTGCTCTGTAGTCTTCTTTCTCTGTTTCACAGGCAGGAGATTTAATTGGAAATGGCTTTTTCTATGATACTACTGCGCAGTAGCATCTTGTGGCAACAACAGTGTAGCCTCAGGCTACTCCACAGCAATATCAGAAAAGAGCTATTTGTCAGTGCTACTGCACAGTAACTTAGGTTACAGTGTAGTCATTTAGCACTTGTTTATACTTACTGCGTAGTAATGACTGCGCAGTCAGCATCTCATGGAGATGTGGCCTAAACATAATAAAAATCATTGGAAGAAAACAGATCCTGGCTCTTACACAAATAGCATAGGACAAAGGAAAAGTAGAGTTTCAGATTAAAACAAGAAAAAGAAAAAAGAGAATCAGTTTTTCCTAACATCATTCTAGATCTAGAATGCCTGATGTCATTCTACATCAGGGGTGCTCAACCTCTAGCCCCTGAGCCAAATGTGGCCCAGGGAGCCATGGTATCTGGCTTGCAGGGCTCTCCACAGGTCAGGAAATTGATGATAGGAGAGCAACCCCTCCCAGCTGCCAATTCCCAAGCCCCACACATCTGTGTCCAGACTAAGCCACACCCTTGTCCCTCCCCCTGCTGTGCATCCAGATTGGGACCTGGACATGTCCCTCACCCCCTGCAGCTGCATCGGGGCTGGGTCATGCTCCCTTCTCCCCCCATGCAACAGATTAGCCCTGATTCAACCCATGGGCAGAATGAGTACCTTCCTTCTGTCCTGAGATGGAAAAAGATTGGGCACCGCTGCTCTAGATGATATGATAATTAGTATTTTTCTGATACATGGATAGATTGGAAGGGGGGGGGGGGGGGGGGGGGGGAGGGGGGGGTTGGGGGGGGGGGCAGAGGGAAATGGTGAGTTTTGGTGGCCAAAATGGCTACTATCACATGGCTGCTACCATTGTTGTCACTTTTATTATTCCTTTTGTGGTTCCCTGCTGACCAGCTGCCCCTATGACCTTGACCATTATTATTTCCTTGCAAGGCTTGAGAGAATGAAAAAGCCTTTTTGTTCCTCTTCACCTTCACAGTAACCAGCACAGATTTCATTTCTTGAAAATCACAACAAAAATAGAATGAAGCCTGCATAATATATTTCATGGTAATAACAGTATTCATAATAGATGAATAAAGCCCAAATGCTTTCTTTATTACTTTGTCTTTGCATTGCCCATAAAAAACAGTTAAAATCTACTTGTATATCTAAATTTGCATTACTGCACTTCTAAAGTTAACTAAAAACAAAAATATAACAGCAGATCTTTCTTCTACCAGATATGCCTCCTGTATATCTCTCAGATCGTTGAGATACTTTCTTTTTCGGATCATAAATACAAAGCAAGTGAAGTACACTATATCTTTTGATATGGATTCTTGATGTGAGTGATTATAATTTTAACAGATGCTACATTGTTTGATGAAACATTTTAGATCCTGAATGAAGAGTCCTTGAAGACCAAGAATGAAAATAATGTCCTACGTGTGCAAAATAAATCTGACTTTTCAAGTATAATAGTTGTTTACTGCTATCCAGAGTGCCATGCAATGCAGTCATCACAGAGTTCATCAATGAACAATAGATGATTATTTTTTGTCTTTGTCAAAGAATTATCCTCTACGCATATTTTATGGATATTTGTCCAAGTCCTGAAGCCCGTACTTACTCAGTGCCTTATTTATGGTGGATAGTATGGAAATGCTTAGGTACTTCCATTTGCATGCTGCTTAAGGAAAGAGCATTCTTGACTAAACCATCCCAGCTAAGTGTCTGTTTAACTGGCCCTTCACAATTTCCAGGGATTGGAAAGGTCACTACCTTTCTAGGTAATTTATTTAATGCCTGAATAGTGAGAAAGTTTTCCTAATGTCCAATCTAAATTTTCTCTCTGTAGTTTGAAACCAGTGTTCATAGTCCTATTCCTGAGAAAAGTCATGAGAAAAGTCAATCTTTGTTCTTATAATAGCCCTTCAAGTATTTGAAGACTGTTATCAAATCCTCCCCCAGTATTGTCTTTTCCAGACTAAGTAACAGTAGTTCTTTCAGCCTTTCCTCGTAAGTCATGCTTCCCAGGTCTCTAATCATTTTTTGTCACTCTCCACTGGACTCTCTCCAATCTGTTCACATCTTTCTTGAAATGTGGGGCCCCAACTGGACACAGCACCCCAAGTAAGGGTGCATCGGTACTGAATACAGTGCCAGAATCACTTCCCTTGATTTGCAAGCAATGCTCCTGTTCATCTAAGCCACTATGCTTTTTGGAGTTTTTTTTTACAAGAGTACACTGTTGGCTCATATTCAGCTTACGGTCCGCTGTAACCTGCAGGTGATAAATGAGCATCTGGAAAACAATTAATGTGTATGAAAATAGTATTGGTTTCTTTGGGGTTTTTTTCACTGAAAATATAAGCATTTATTCATATTAGGTATTTATGCTTACTAAAGCTATTTAGCTGACTTCAGTGGAAAAGCTGTCATGTAAAGGCTTCTTGCGTTCATTTGGTTTGCAGGGTTGGGCCATAATTGAATATAATATTATTAGTTTTCAGTCATTTTCTTCATCGACTGGGAAACAGCATCCAAAATAAATACATGAATTACCAGGAAAGCTGGAGAATTAGTATTTGCAAACATGCCATCATTTTGTGGACCATGTTTAAATTTCCTAGCTATTGAAATATTTTTTTTTTAAATCCTGTTTTTTAACATTTGTTTCTAACTGGAGCCTAAAAACTCATATATTTGATTAGGCTTTAAAGTATGTGAAGAGTGTAAAATCAGTAATAAGTTCAAGTCTCCCTTCCCAAACAAGAGTTATGAAAGTAAGACTCTACCAGATATCTCTCTCTCTCTCTCTCTCTCTCTCTCTATATATATATATATAATTTCTAAATTATCATTTTTCCTGATTCAAGAGTGCTTAATAACCAGTGCCCTTTCAAATGAGTAATAAATGCTATTTTGAGTAAAAATCACAAGAGAAGTACTGAAGTCTTGTTAGCTAAACTTTTTACATACAAGTAAAGGTAAGCAATAAAAATATTATTCTAAGTGCTTCCTAGTTCAGCAAAAATGAACATTAAAATCTATAGTGCCTGAGCTACCTGTTGTGTTAAATTCTACCAACCAGTGGAAGGTGACAGGAAGGTCATTGTAACCTATAAACATGTTATGCAAATGTGTTGCTCAGAGAAACCACAGAAGTTGATAAAGAAATGAGGTTATACAGGAGGTCATGCAAAATGATCTCATGGTTCCTTCTGGTTTTAAAACACATGAATATGTGAAAGGGGATGAGGAAAATGGGGGCGGGGTTGTATATGGGAGTGTTGGTTAAGCAAGAAAAGGACAGAAAACAGAGAACATTTATGTTTTGACTGGGAAAAATGCATATTTCCAAACAAAAATATTCAGTTAACTCTATTTTCACATGTCTAGGAAACCCTCAGAGCTCGGATATGTCCCTGTGGAGCCCCTTTCCCCCACTGCAGTTCTGTGTTCTTCATGGGCTCCCTGGCAGCATGACTCTAACTGATTTAGTGTGTAATAACACTCTTGTGACTGAGGACAAAATTGAGCCCATGGGGTAAAATACATTTAAACTGAATAAAGTCACTTTAGTAAGATAAAGTGAAAGTGATGTGCAGAGCTAGGGAGGGGAACAGGGTAGGTGAAACCTATAAATCCACCTTTAGGATAAGTTTTAGGTTTTTAGCAGGGCTTCTAGGCTTAAATTCCCAATGGCTTTTAGGTACCTAATTCCATATTGAAATCACTCTATTAATCATTTACCTTAATGACAGAGGTAGTTACCTGTGGTATTTTGAAGTCAGGCAGAAGGTGGCACCTCAGAGACTAACTGGTTCAAGAAAGATATAAGCTTTTGCAAGAAACAGCCAACATCTGATGAAATAGGCTTGTCACCTACAAAAGGTTATGTCACTCTGAACTAGTTAGTCTCTAAGGTGCCATCCTGCCTTGCCTATTGCCTCTGTATAAGCGACTTTATGCAGTTTAAATCAAGGGTTGACAATCTATAATCCATAGGCCTGATTCCACCCACAAAAGGATTGGATCTGGCTCACTATTGGTTTGTGTTTTACCAGCAGTGTGCTGAAACCTTGTTGCAGCCTAGCTGTGCAGTCTCGCCCAGAATTCTGCATTCTGCATTTTACTAATGGGTGGCTAATCCCCCTGGCTGCGGGTTTCTGAAGAGGACTCTGTATGATCTTGGTTCTGGCTCTGCTCCATGAAGACAGTGCACTCTCTCCACACACTGCAGCTTCTGCTCACTGACTTAGCCACTCTGGACTATGTGGTAAGAGACATTTCTGATGAGGCTATATGGGGAGGGGGTATCAAGAGATCAGTCCCTCTGCATAGAGCTGAAACAACTGGGGCACAGCAGCTCAAGGCACCGGCCATTTTGCAAAGAGTGGACCAAGGTAAGTAAAAGTTTGGCAACCACTGATGTATATATATTTCACTTTCTGGGCTCTAATCCTGCCCTCAGTCATGAGAGAGCTATTAAAAATAAAATCAGCTGAAATCAATAAGATGTTAATCATTTGGGGGAATTTGGCATCTATCCAAACTTCATGGAGTATCAGTAGTTCCTTCATTCCACATGTGCAAATAGGTTTCATAACTACTAAAATCAGACCAGACTACTATGATCATGTAGTTTGACATTCCACATAACCCAAGTCACTTCATTTTACCCAATAGTGGTGGTTCTAACTACCTCCCTGAAACTGGTGTTTGATCTTGACCATGTCCCTTATTTATGCTGAAACTTTCACATTTATCTGATGGCTTGTTCTCACTTTGGGCCTTCTCTTCACCTCTTACTTTCCTTTAAACATGGGTAGGCAGAGACCCATTTGCCCTCTCCAACAGGATTTCGGGGATCCTTGAACATAGGCTATTCTGCCTGATTTCCTTTTGCACATCACCTGTGCTAGTCTTATGAGCTGAGAAAAGTCTTTGAAAGATTTTCATGTGTAACATGACAAGAAAGATATGGACATGTCTGAAAGAGTCCAAAGAAGCACAACATAACTTATTTGAGGTCTATAATGGCTGATATAAAAGAACTGGAAGCACTGGGACATTTTAGCTTATCAAACAGAAGACTGGGTTGGGAGAGAGGACAGAGGGGAAGGTATTTGGTAATAGTCTTCAAATGCATAATAGTTATTATAAAGAGAACGGTATTGACTTTTCTGTGTGTCCACAGTGGAGATAGGAGAAGTAATAGCATTAAATTAGAAAAAAAAATACATTGGGTATTAGGAGGAACTTTCTAACCCTAGAAAGTACTAGAATAAATTAACTGGAGGCTGTATTCCTGTCACTGAAAGTCTTTGATTACAAGTTAACCAACTTTGTTTCCTGGAATAAATTAGACATGGATGATCCTGTCTTCAGCAAGGGGTTCGACTAAATGACTTCCTGAGGTCCCTTCCAGACATATTTTTTTTATGATTCTAAAATAAAAAATAAGAAAGGAAAACTAATGTTCCAACTATTACTTCAATAGTGTTATGGTAAGAGAATTATAAGCAGGAAGGTCAATTGGAAGGCTATTCCCTCTGCTTACCAGAAAGCTCTATCCCTGGATACGGTGCTATACACAGAAAGCACAGGTCAAAGACAGAACATATGATGCAAGCATAAACTTACACCCAAATCTCAGATATAAGGAGACTGAGATATAGAATATATAACCCTTTCTCCTGTGGAAAGGAAAGAAAGGAGTGGATCTTGCTCTGCTTACTTAAACAAATAGTTGCATCAACTTCAAGAAAGTAATAGGAGCTGAATTTAGCTCAATGTATATATACTTGTATTTATTCTACGTCATCTGTCTTTATTTGTTTTGTAGAATACTTTTTTGACTCATATACATTAAGAAATATATATTACACATGCATATTGAAGGTATGTCACTGCTATTTAAATTATATGAAAATCTAAGGTATACCATGAAACATTTTTTTGGTTTTGTCTATAGGTGGCAGCAACAACCTAAATCTCTTACATTTATGCTCTAAATGAAGCAGTATTTCAAGAAAGTTATCTGTATAGCAGAGAATAATATTCTCTTAATAATACATGAACATTATTTAACAGGAGCTAGGGAGTCAATAGAAAACGAACAATGACTCCCCCCTCCAAAAAAAAAGCCATTGCAACCAGAGCTGGTCCTTTTCTTCAATGAAGTGAAAGACTCGTTCAATTTGCTCAGCGTGGGAGTCTTTGTCATTTTAACTGGATGGCACAATAGATATTGATAAAAATAAAAGTCTTTTAACATAATAGCAGTGCAAGACAATACCAAGAAAGTGTCTTGTCTGTCAGCAACGGCCATTAAAAATGTATTAAAACATGCATTCAGCTCTTTTATTTCCTAAAAAATAAAAAGGCTGGTAAGTGCTTACATGCAAAAACCTTCTCATAAGGAAAGAAAGAAAGAGAGACAGAGAGCTCAGAAAGGAGGCCACTAGATTTAGACATGGAAGACAAAAGCAAACTTAGGGAAAAGGACCCATGAGACAAAGGAAAAGCTCAGTGACTAGATTCAGCTGGAGAGAAACATAATAAATCTAAACAATGCAGTAGCCTTCCTATAACTCTGTGCAAAATATCATTTGAAGATGCTGTCTATAAAATTCCCCAGTCATCTCTTTTGAATCCAAAATAAATTTGTTCAGTTTAGTTTTCAGAATTATCAGGGTGCTGGTCATCAATTGGCAGTATTTTGCGTAAAAGATGCAAAGATGTATTTTTATGACATAATAGTAGACAAAGGCACAAGAAAGCATAGTCTTTCATGAAGGCATTGTTTCTCTTGAGCTCTTTAAATAAAGTGCCCTCGTTAAACTGTTTTGTAGGTAAGTGAAGTGAACATGATGGTTTTCTTCTACACAGAAAGGATAACTTTCATTGTGCAAAAACAGTGAAGAGAGGAAAAGATTAAAGGACACAATACAAGCCATGGAATCATTTTTCTGATGAAGCCAGCTATTGAGGAAGGAACTGTTGTTTTACAGTGCCTCACAGGGTTCAAAGCATGCATATTAAAACAACTTACTTACAGATGTAGGTTGTACAAAATATTAGAGAGAGTTCTTACTAAACTCAGTTTGCTCAGCTATTTCCAGTCCTTCAAAAATTCATAAGTCCTGTAAATCCTCCAGAGCCCACTGTCTAATTATATTGGGCATCTTGTATACCTTCTCATTAAAAGCTAACCTCCTATTTTAATGACTTGTTTGAAATCCTTTGAAGATCAGACCGTTAGTGACTGTATGCTAGTAGTGTGAATATCCCTTCATGCTAGCCTCCTCCCTCTGTTCTAAGCATTGGCTATTTCTTTCCTGTTTTCTTCAAACCTAATTTTAGGTTCTTCACCTGATTCACAGTTGAAGTAAACTTGAGGTGCTCCTTGTTGTGGGTCACTTCTGACCACTGACAGCTGATCAGACTGAGTCAGACCTTAAAGTTGCTTTTAAATAATGGAAGAATGGCTATTTACTATTTTGGTTAGGCAGTGGCTGAACAGATGCAGTATTTACAAAATCTTATATTTAATAAATTGGGCTAAATTCATCCCTGGGATAATATCAATTAACTTCATTCAAATTACGTGACTGATTAATTTGTACCCCTGGGTTTAAGATGATAAACCTACACCCAATTTCCTAGTTATAGGGTGTCTTTATCACTGGAGTCTGTCAGGGAACACAGTGGTCTGGGCAATCGTACTGATTCACCAGTTGGGTCTTTTGGGTGATATAAAAGAACTGGTGTTCAGGATCAGAACTAATATTAAAGAATTGATATTACTGTGATATCATTATTCCATTCCCATCTTTGTTTTTAAATAAAGAGAATTATTTTATATCTACAAAACCAACATATATAGTTTTATAGATATAGTGTATATAAAACTATATATGTTGGTTTATTTCAACATTTTAATCTATTTATAAATTAATACGTATATTTGTAGCTTCAGTAAACTTTTTACTCAGCTTCAAAATTCTGCTTTCCTTATGTACTAGTGACCCTATATATTGAGGTTTATGATATGTTGTAGAATACCATCCCTTCCCTGTAAATCAGTGACCACCAGTTCTCTTGAATTTTCTTCTTTCAAATTCAGCAAATAAAATTTCAACATTAAAGACATGCATAAAGGAAACAAAACAATAACTATATAACTATGAGATTTAAGCTACATTTAGATATTTTGGCTATTACTGGTGTCTAATGCATAGCCCAAATCAAAATATAAGCCTCTTATGGCAGGAAAAGCCTTTTCTGGGTGCATCTACACAAGACACTATAGCTGAGAAATAGCTCATTGCTATAACATCGTAGCATCACCGGGCACAGACCACGATGGTGAAGCTACTGCGCAGTAGCATCTAAAACAAGACGTGTGGTGGCGGCACTATGCAGTAATGCCAGTTGCTGCACAGTCATTTAGTACTTGGTTAAGCATGTAGTAAATGACTGCACAGTAACAACTGCATAGTCTGCTGCTCATGTAGATGCAGCCTCTGCCTTGTACAAAACTAACCCTATTGATGGTGTTCAAGTAATTAGTGCTCAGACTTTATTAGTATGCATAGTTGCTTCACTTTGAGATATGTAACAATTTCTGTGCTGTGGGATACAGTCTACATTTCTTACTGTTACAAAGCACGTATAGTGCCATATTATGATACCTGGCCATACAATGAATGCTGCTTTAGTCCTTATGTATTCACATTAACACCAATCAGTTACAAAGTGACATGTTTTATGCCCAAAGAAACTAATAAATTAATCTTCCTAATTTTCAGATCGAAGACAGGAAAGTATAGCCTGCTGAGAAAAAAAATGAAGTCTGAAAATTCATTACAAATTATACTGGAAATTATATTTTATTTATTTTGACAGGTACAGAGAAAATGTCTTAAAATATTTCCTTTTCAAATTGAATGTAATGGTAAATAGGGATATTATTTTGATACATGGCTTTTCTAACAAGTTGCAAGATGAAATATTGCCTATCATAGAAAATACACAACCCTTTTCACAAGCAAAAAAAAAAAAAAAAGCCAGCTTTAATAAAAGCCAAGGCTTACTGATTAAATAACATTTTATATTAAAGAGCTTCTCTAACATAAAGGCCTTTATTGAAAAGGTCTGATGGGTTGAAAGAGAAGTTTTATTTTTATAGGGTAATTTTCTTAAGTACAATTCCCTAATGTCTAGAATAAACCTGGAGTTAGGAAAACATGAATGGAGCTCTTATTGGAATGCCCTGCATCAAAACACAAATAATTTTCTATTAGTCATGTCACTAGGTTAAGGAATAGCTAGGTGGAATCTGAGCAATTATCAGGACATGTTTGAACATTCTTTAAAACAACCCTGACCTTAATAACTTGTTTAAAGATCTTCTCCTGATGGTTTATGGAAGAAGCCCAACTTAAAAGACAAAAGTGTGCTCTCAAAGTGCATTGTTAATCACTGTAGACCCTCACTGGCACTGCTACCCAATGGCAATTACTTTTGTGGTGACTGTGACCGTGCAATTCAACCCCCAAATATAAGTGTTTTATTTTATCACCCTATTACAGGGAAACATATCCTCTCCCATATAATGAATAATAACATGCACTACAAAGAATGTATAGGAGTGTATCTGACCAAATGTCCTTGTACTTTAGTCAGTGTGTGGATAAGACCACAAAAATGATGACGGAAAATGTATACAAAAAAAATCTTTTTTTCCATTAGTGGAAAAGATAAATATGTAGAAAACTGAATATGTTAGCACTGAAACAGATTCTAATCTGACATACTCAGCATACAATGCTGCATAGCTGAACAACAACAGCAACAACAAAACACATTTCTGTGCTTGTGGACCAACCTCTGCATTGTATGTAGAGTACAATGTTTCATTCCAAAAACAAGGTATGCAATGAATGAAGGTTGTTATATGGCTTTTAATTTTTCATTAAAAGATTCTAAAGCAGAAGGTTTATAAATGTGGTTACTAATTTTGTGCCATATAGAATGGTACTTTCCTAATACTGGAGACTCCAGTGATGTAGTACAGTAGATCAGTGCCACAAAAATTACATGTGCAGCACAGATGTATCAAGTTCTAACACATATCTTGTAGATTTATAATTAAATAGAAATACCTAAAACTGTGACAGACCATTCTTTTAATACACTGATACTGGCCAGAAGATTTTGGGCTAGTCTGGGCTACAAGAAAGACCTTACTCCTTTTTTTCTACTTCCTGCTCTTGTCTTTTGTCTCTTTCTTCTGCCATTGAGAGAAATGCTACCCAAAAAATGCCTGGAAGGAGAGAAAGGGGTTCCTCCCTCCTACCCACTAGTGACAATTTATTGGTTTTCATACCAGCGGGTCTTATTGCTTAATGTTCACTAGTCTTTACATTTTAAACACTCTTCTGGTTGGTCCTACACTAGTTTTGCCCAAGAAGAGCAAATGGAGTGTTCTTTAGTGTTCCCTTGAATTTCCTTCTACTCCTATCTTCACAAAAGTATTTGGTATAGATTTAGTATAGCCTCACAAACAGAATAATCACTTTATAGGTATGAAGGGACTCTTATGGTTACCTAATCTAATCCATTGCACAATACAAGTGTAATAGCAAACCCCCTCCCATGACAAAATCTGTAACAACTCCATAACTTTGGTTTGATATCCAGTCTTGATTTCTAGCTTAAATTTGTCTAGCTTCTGCTTCCAGGTACTGGACCTTGTTTTGTCTCATGCTGTTCAATTAAAAACATTCGTTGTCAGAAATTTCTTCTCTGTGTTGTTACTTACAGTCCGTACTCAAGTCACCTCTTAACTCTTGGATAAACTGAAAAGATTTACCTTTTGAAAATCTCTCAGTCTAAGTATATTTTTCAGATTCTAAACCATTCTTGGGCCTCATTTCTGAATACTTTCCAATTTTTAAGCATCCTTAGTTTGCATGTTGTCACCACTGACATGAAAATGAGATATACTGTGTCTGTATTTTTACACACTAAGAAGTACCTCTGTAAAAGCAGCATTATCCTATTCATTGCCTTTGGTTTCTATTTCTGAAACAGAGTCCATCAATCCCAGATAGGCCTTGTCAGCCATCTTCAGACCCACAGATAAGACAATCATAGAGGACAGTCATCTTTTACTATGCGGGATTGTCTATGATGATGATAGTTTCTATTCAGAAATCAATTTAGGAGAAAAAATATATTTTATTTTTTTAAATGGATATGAAAGTATTATTTTTTAGGATATGAAAGTAAAAGTGAATTCCTTTTGATAGCACCATTGTCATCACTAAGATTTGCAGCAAACACTTAGCAACTTTTGCTCCCATGGCTTTATTATCTTACAAGAATAGAAAGCAGCAAAAAAATATTTTATCTGGTGAAGTGAGGCAATATAGATCTAAATATAAAAATGAGTTGAACTGTTGAATAAAAAGGCATGAGTTTAATTACCGGTGGATGTCTGCCATAAAATTGAACTAAAACTTCACTAGGCTGTTGGGAAATCTGAGTCCAGAGCTCAGCCTTACAACTCAGACCCAACTGTATAATGAATCAGAGTTCACCTGCATATAGTTTATTTTCAAATTTGAGATATGAGCCAGTTTGCATAGTTTCTCTCACCCCACTATTTTTAACCTTCTTGTTATACCTTGTCATTTATACGTGTTATTTCCTGGAGCAAATATTTTTTAAAAATCTGATGAATAATTGTCAGGTAGTCATAATACATACAAATTCCCTGCAATCTTACCAAGTCTCAGGTGTTGCAGAAAAGGTTTGGTTTCTCTATTATAGGGCCAATACCAGGTATTTCCATGCCTTTTCAGCAGAACTCCTTAAACCAGTCAATGACCTCCTTTGGGACTCTACTAGGGGATCTGCATCATGGAAAGGTGGGTCTCTTTAGAAATCCTAGTACTGGTAAAACAGAAGATAGACATTTACCTGACATGCATTTTCTTTTGGCATGCTCAGTCCTATCCTGCACTGTTCATTGCTTTCACCCCTCCTTCAAATCACCATCTGCATAAACCAAGAGAATGGAAGATTCTGTCACAAAAATAGCTTCATCTCACTTCCAAGGTTCCCTCTGTGTTTGTCAGGCCATGATCAAACTCTGAATAAGACCTTAAAGTCTGAAAAGAGTTTTTAAAGCTTATTTGTTTTATGAGTGTAATTTTAAAACAAAATTACTTACAAGAACCAACATGGTTTAAGTGGTATAAGTGAAAAAGAGATATTTCTCAAAATAAATTGGTATTTTATTCACTTAAATCCTAGATAACTTCAAATGTAAGACAACTCGTAATAATTATATTCAATGAAATTATAAATTTGTTTAAATGTTTCATGTATAAAGTATAACTATTAAAGGGTTGTTTTATGTTCATCCTCCTGAACTGCTGTGGTGGGAAAGTAGCAGCAAGGGAGAAAGTGGTGGGGAAAACCAAGGGCAGAGGCCAAGCAGTGGGGTGATCAGGCAACCTAACCATATACCTTGCTTTCTCACACCTTGTGCCCCCAATGTCTAACCTCCCGTGGTACCTAACCATCTACCACTCCCTTGTGTCTGCCTCCCTGCCGCTTGCCCCTCGTATCTTTCTTCCCTCCCCTGCAACCACTTACCTCCCTGCCTGTCCCACTGCTGCCCACTACCCACTTCTACTGCTGTCTCCAGCTGACCCAGGCATAGGAAGAGCAACAGAGCCACCCCTGATCTGCTCCTACACTGTGCTATAGGGACCAGTTGTGCAGGAAGTCTGGCTCCCTTTGTATAACTCCTCTTCCCCCTAATGTCTCCTCTGCTGGTTGGGAGCAGGCTGGAAGGAGCAACCTGTGAAATGTCACAGCTTCTCCCTGAAGCAGGGGCAGGAGCAGATCAGGAGCAGCTCTGGGTTTTCCCCTCATGCCTGCATCAGCTGGAAGTCAGATCACTGCAGCTGGGAAGCCATGGGGACTATCTGTGCAGGGATAGCAGCTTGGTAGCATCAGCACTGTGTAGACTGCTCCCTCCAGCATCTGTTCCCTTCCAGTGAGGGAGAAGTGGCAGAGGGGAGCCAGGCAGGAACCTATATGCTGTTAATGTTGTCCCTGCACTGCCGTTCCTCCCAGCTGGCACAGTCTGATACACAATTCTAAGATGAAGCTTTGTTTTTCCTATGATGAATGGGAAGGATAAACTCATCTTCGAATTGAATAAATGAAATAAATAACTCATTCTTTTGGCCAAGGGAACCTGGGGGCTAGATGAGATTCCACCAGTCTCATTCTAGATGGTTCCAAGTTAAGTGACATGAGACAGTCCCTCACTAAAGGTGTAGATGTGCTGTTTTTTCAGTTAGACGTGAAACTATTTTTTTCTTATTTTAGATTATTTTTTCATGATGTTTGTTGATTTAGAAAACAAACAACAATTTGATTTAACTAGTAAATCCCAAATTCACACAGGCTGTGGAATTCAACTTACAACTGGTATAAATGGAAGCAAATCCACAAAAAAGTTATGTTTGCTTATGCACAACCAGTGGTGAATTTGTCCCTGTAGGCTACAGTCTATAGAAACTACTAAATGTATTGCTCATGGGGAAATTATAGCTTTAAGAGTTTCTCTCACAAGCAAGATGGAAGTGGTTATTTTGTTCAGAAGGTCAGGTAATGGAATTATGATTTGCTAGAGCTCTGAGCATTGAAAGAAGCTGTTTTCTGTTGGATTACTTGGATGGGGGTGATTGTGGAACTCATGGTTCCACGAATAAGTGAAATAATACTGAGAGTGGAAGAGTGGAACAATTAAAAGTGCCATCAGAGTTGAAACTGTATGGATATGTTGAGGACAGCTGTAGAAGTTTTAAATAGTACTTCATTCTTAAATAAAGCAAAAGATTGCTGAAAAAAGGAAAATAGTCACAAGGTAATTTCAGTTTTGAGAATAGTTTCTGAATTTCTTAATATTCTAAATAGTTTTTAGTTAGCTTGGGCAGAGAATGTCAATGATGAAATTGTATTGCAGAAACCTGAGGAGTTCTGAATTCCATATGAAAATAAATGTATGAATAGTCTCTCTTTAAATAGAGGAACATAAAAGAGAAGATTCTTGTATTCTAAGACTAAAGAGTCAATCTTGCAATTTTGAAGACTGATTCCCTGATAAAAGGCCACATTGTGATGGGATATAGAATAAAGCTCTCAAAGTAATTCTGGCAGACCCAGAATTAATCCTTAACAAAGCAACTAGAATTTGATGATCAAAAGAAGTCTCAAACTGATGCATGGTGGACAATGCTCTGGCACTGTAGGCTTCCTACAGAAAAGAGACCTAAGGCGAGAAGTCATGCTGAGCTCAAAGTCACACTCTATGGCCGCATCTACACATGTACTTCATTGCAAAGCAGACTAATTAGCTGTGGAATAAAGTGTTATTGTCTACATTTGCAACAGTATTAGGCTGAAGTTAACTAATTTACACTGGTGTAAGATAGTACTGTAGGTGACAGTACTATGTTATGCCAGGATAACTTATTAAAATTACACATACATGTAGACACTGACGTTGGATATAAATTGAACCCAATCAGCCCAGCCAGCCGGAGGTCAGACTCTTGCCTGCTGCCTAGTCATATGGTTCTGCACTTTCAGGACCCTCATGTCCCAGCCAAACCCTCTTCCACCCGACGCTACCACCCAGAGCCAGAGCCTCCATGCCCCTGCCAGCCCAGGACTACTCTGCCCTGACTCAAATTGCTGCTGTCCCAGTGCATCTGTAGATGCTGCACTCAGGAGTAGTTTATTCCAGCTCAAACTCCTCTGGGTTTTTTTCTTTCACAATAATTGTATGTGTAGATGTACCATATTAAAAAAAGATCACTTGGGGTGCTCATATACATGATGAAAATTGGCCATTTTGGTGGTTTAATTGTATCATGCTGTACACATGCAGGGTTTTTTATTATTTAAATGAGTTTGCTGCAAACTAAACCAGATCTACATGTAGTTTAGTTTGTAATGTAGCCATATGAGGTGAAAGGCCAGGGCTAATGTAGATTAGCCCCCACCCCACAATGTGGGGCAGCAGGTAGGGCCACAGGGCAGCCCAGCTATGGTCTCTGGGTGACTTCAGTAGAGGTGGGGAGGGGCACCATTTGTGGACTACTGCCCCATTTGTGGACTACTGCCCAGCACTGGCAGGCAAGTATCAGTCTATTTTGTGCGTGTGGGGTGCAGATTGAGGCCCCCACATTGAGGAAGGGAGTGGGTAGAGGCAGGAACAGGCACTGCAGTGAATGGGGCCCCAAGGCAGTTCATGGGATGCTTTGAGCCCAGGCGTCTCATCCATGGGTGATGCATTGGGCATCCCACAGCTGGCAAGGGGACACAGCGCAGCCCAGTGGCAGCAGGCACATGGCATTGCACAGCTCTGGAGGCAGGGGCAGTGGCAGTGGGGCACAGAGCCCAGCATACAGTGGCAGCTTGCCTCTGTCTTGAATACAGATCGTGGGAGGGGGGGGGGCATGTGCCCCCTGGGACTTCCCTAGGGTGCGTGCAGCAGCAGGAGATCCCCCCCCGCTGCACCCCAGGATAAGCCACCCAGGCTCTGATCCTCTCATGACCCACCCTTGCCCCTGCCTCTGTCCCACTCTCTCCCTCAACACAGGGGCCTTGATCTGCACCCCCATGATCTATCCCTCTCCCCCTGTCCTTTACCTCACAAACTTACTTGCTGGACGGGGGTGGAGGGTGCATGTAGACCTACACTCAGACCCCCCTCCAAATATTTTTTTCTCCTTCTGCCTATGAATCAGCTCACCCCCCTGCTGTGGGAGAGGTGAGCTGAAGGAACAAGCCGTGAGGGGCCCAATCCTTTTTTTTCTTTTTCACGAGCTTGCCTGCATATCCCACAGCTGCAGCATGAGCTGCCAGTGGGCTGAGAGGCCCCTGAGGTGCAGAGGACCCCAGTCCTTCCTTAAGCAGCAGCAGTACCACCTGAGGCTGCCCACTAGGTGCTGCTCCCTGCGTGGCCTCGGGGAAGAGTTGGATCCAGTGCATGCTGGCTATGAGCTAGGGCAGTACCTACACAACTAGAACCCCACCTGGACAGCCCCAGGTGGTGCCCCTGCCATGGAGAGAAGGACCAGGCCCCCCTGCAGCTCAGGGAATGCATGGCCTGGTGGCAGCTCACGTGGGGAGGATCCACTGGGGAAAAAAATAAAAAGCAGAGAAAGACCTGATCTTTCCTGAGCCTGCCTACCTCTCTGACAGTGTGGGGGGCAAACTGCTGCTGGGCCCTGAGCTGTGGGGGGCCCTGGACCTTCCCTCCATGACAGCAGTGCCCCCTGGGTGGTACCTACCTGCTAGCAGCCCACCCAGGAGGACCTGGAGGTGGTGATGCCACTGTGGAGGGAAATACCAGAGTGCCCCATTGCTCAGGGGCCACTCAGCCTTCCAGAAGCTCACCCCGCAGCTGTGGGAGAGGCAAGCAGACTGCAGGGGGAAAAAAGGGATCAGGTCCTTCACTGTAACTGTGACAGAAGCCCCTAAATTGAAACGGTGAGTTTCTAATTATCACAGTTAAAAACCCACCATTTCTATTTAGGGGACTAAACTCCCCACAACATGTACAAGTGGCCTTGGAGTGTGCATATAATTGGAAGAAAATCACAAGCTAAGATTAAGCCCTATGTTAAGAAACCTATGCAAAAAAACTAAAACAGAAGATATAACTGAGCTTAGAAGACTTGGAAAGTGACAACAGTGTGTGTCATTTAGTACTTGTTTAGTGCTGCACAGTCAGCATCTCATGTAGACACAGCCAAAAAGAATTAGTTATAGAATCAGTAGAGAGTGTAGCAGTAGGGAAATAAAGGATAGTCTATCTGAAAGCAAATGGGATATTTATTCATTTTAAGTTGGATACACCTGTACAAGCCAATCTGGCACTAACTGAAATATTAATGCAGGCATAAAAGCCATTGGTAGTAAAATGTAAATGAATAACATTCAAGTCTTTCAATGGTATGAGGGACTAGGTATGGAGCTAGATGTATGGGTAGAAAGCAAATTGGAAAATATACGTTTTGTAATTATATATACAAAAGGAAAAAATTAATTAAAAACCTGTTGAGTTATTGACCTCATCAATAAGGTAACCTCTTGGGAAGGCTAAGAGATCATAACAATTCTTTAATATTTTTAAGGCACTGGGAAGAATCTGAAATGACCACTGGCCCCACAATTCATGCAGCAAGAAAGTTCATCTCTCTTTAAGACAGAGGTTAAAACTGGCTCTGAATAGGCTTAGTGCTCTGGAATTCGAGAACAAGTAGAAGAACCAATAGAGTAGATGCATTCATTGGTCTTTGTACAAGTGTGTAAACTCAAAAGAAATAAACTGATAAACAGAATATTTTCTGCTTTTTTCAAGGAGAAGAATTCTGAGAGGTGTCTGAAGATGACAAATATTTTTTTCTAAACTTGATGAATCATCAGATTATTGGCCAGAGCCCTTGGGAAACAAAACAAAACAAAACAAAACAAAACAAAACAAAATAATGAGGATGCATTTGTCCCCATTGAACACCTGCTTTAGAAGACTCAGACATCATCCCTGTTTAATTTTAACTGACTTCAGGGTAGTTGCAGGCATACCAAGAGCTAAGATAGAGCAATCAAAGTCTGATATATCTGCATCCTCCACAAGGACACCAAATAATTGTAGATTGTGGGGAATTAGATACCCTTTGGGGGTCATGGTAAATCATATTTTTATTTAGGGAAAACAATAGAAGAGTGTGACAGGAGGCTCTGAGTGGCCCAATAAAGAACAAGAATCGCTGGGCTATATCTAGATAAAAAATCATTGTCCAGTGGAAAAAAAGTTAACCCATCAACAGGACTGCTTTGTAAGGTGGTGGCCTTCGCCAGTATTCATGCCCAATGTACAAGGAAGAGACACAACAACTCCTGGGAATAATGAACTTTATATGGATTTTTGTTGCCTAATCTACCTAGCCAAATCAAAGACTTGAGAGTGCTACCTTGTGTAAAAATATCCAAAAGACCTGACATACAAAACTTAAAGAATTTTTTAAACTAAATTAATTAATTAAAGGAGCTCCCATCCAGGGAAACTACAACAGGAAAGAGATTTGTGGGTTATTTATTTAAAAATATATATTTTCCAAACTAAATACAAGCTTGAGAGAGCACTCGCGGCTGCTAAGCAAATTCTACTAGATTAAGGTCAGAAATCCATGGCACATTAGCTTTATCTAGCCAACAAACATGGGGTTTGGGTAGTAATCAGCATCAGGAGCCTCCAGCAGCAGTCACTTTTCCCTGCTGCCAGGGGAAAAGGCAGAAGTGGCAAATGAGCCCTAGTGCCCACCCACCTTTCTGCTCACCTTTAACTCAAATTGGGCCAATCTGGCCTGCCACCTTAAAAGGTTGCTGACCACTATTCCAGATTGTTTGCGAAAAATGCAAAGAAATTAAGTCCAGAGCTATATTTTA
The DNA here is from genome assembly GCF_000455745.1 of Alligator sinensis. NCBI lineage: Eukaryota > Metazoa > Chordata > Crocodylia > Alligatoridae > Alligator > Alligator sinensis. Next base: position 268,360 of record NW_005841894.1, read on the forward strand.
TTTATACCATTATGAAAATATAATAAATAAAACAAAAACCTTTGTTCTGGAGCTGCTAATCATTATGAGACACTGAGGGCTTTGTTACACCTTACATGGAAAGCCACACAAATATTTATCAGCTCAGTGTTACTTAGCTTAGTGGAGCAGTCACACCTTAAGGCAAAAAACCTGCTCTGACTGACCCACACCTGCACAGCTGTGACTTGCCACTAGAGGCTTGGTAAAAAGGGTCCTGATGGGGAACTAGGGAAAGGACAGACTGCTCCTGCCGGGAGTGGATGCAGCATCCCCAGAGTGTCTGACAGCCTCAGTACCTACCCACCTCACTGCTCTGACCAACTCTGTTGCCAGCAAGAGAAGAACGAGTGGTTCTGAGTAGGAGGATCTGCCTCCCTGCCACTGCTTTGACCACCTCTCTCTGCTTTTGCTGGGACTAGAGTTGGTTGGAGTGGCAGTGAGGAGGCCATGTTGCCCCTTGCCCCCAGCACTTGGACTGGCTTGTTCTGCTCCCACCTGGAGCAGAGCCAGGTGGAGGGGTGGCAGGGGGCACTGTGGCACCAGGAGCTCTGGGAGGGCTGCAGCTCTACTCAATATGCTCAGGGGGCCAGGCACTGTGCCCAGCCCTGCTGTGCCCCTATGTCTCAGCTTGCCCTGTGGTGGGAGGGCCCACTGCCTCCTGCAATGCTGGAGGACTTAAAGTTTGGTGGAAAAAGTGTGGAGAGTGGTCACAAGTTAAAGGAAGAGGAGCATAATTAGGCAGATTAGAGATAGTCCTGCCATGGGATGGCATAAAGTTAAGGCCAATGATGACTGCTTTAGGCTCCAGAAGCCACCTAAAACTACAAAGTAACACAGCCCTGATAGTAGTACAGGTTGACTAGAATAGAATACTCCCAGTTTCCATTCTCAATTTAAGAAGAACATTGTTAGATGGTATTTCATTTAAGGCACCAATATAGCAGTTCCTATTGTGTTATAGAAAAAAATATCTTAACAGATAAACATGTTGATTTAGAGAGGTGGCTCATGTTAGTCATGAAGGCAGACAGAAGGTAGGGCAGAGTGGCATCTCAGTTTAGAAAGTAATGAGTTTTCCTGGGCAACAATATACTTCATCAGATGCTATGAAACCTATTACGTGATGATTATTTAGGGATTGAAAATGTAAACAGAAAGACCAGAGGTGTTTTATAATAGTTTAAAATGAAACAGCATTGAAAAACCTGTTAATGCTTGTCTTATAGGCTAGATCATGTAAGAGCCATGTTGCCATTTTTGATGGCAGTGTTGATGGCTCTGGAAAAAAATTGACCCATGGCAAAATAATGATTTTGACCATGTAGATGATTACACGGTCAGGTGGGTGGCAAATTGGCTTAGGGGTCGCACCCAGAGAGTGGTGGTGGATGGGTCAGTACTGAACTGGAAGGATGGGGGCAGTGGAGTCCCACAAGGCTTGGTCCTTGGACCTGTGCTATTCAATGTCTTCAGCAGTGACTTGGATGAGGGCATGGAAAACACTGTCTGAATTCACAGATGATACCAAATTATGGGGTAAATTTAACACACTAGAGGGTAGGGAATGAATCCAGGCAGATCTGGACAGGTTAGAAAAGTGGGCGGAACAGAATAGGATGCAGTTCAATAAGGACAAATGCAAAGTGCTGCGCCTAGAGAGAAGGAATCACATTTACAAGCTGGGATTTCAGAATCATTGTTGACACCAAGATGAACATGAGTCGTCAATGTGACAAAGCGATCAGTAAAGCTAACCGCACTTTATTGCACATTAGCAGGTGCATCACAAACAGGTCCAGGTAGGCGATATTTCCCCTATATGTGGCATTGGTCAGGCCACAGTTTGAGTCCAGTTTTGGGTGCCACACTTCAAGAGGGATGTGGACAACCTTAAGAGGGTTCAGAAGAGGGGCACTCATATGGTTAAGGGTCTGCAGGCAGAGCCCTATCAGGAATGATTGAGGGCCCTGGATCTCTTCAGCCTTTGTGAGAGAAGGTTGAGAGGTGATCTTGTGGCAGCCTACAAATTCATTGGGGGAGGGGGGGGGGGCACAGCAAGGAATAGGAGATGCTCTGTTTACCAGGGCACCCCTTGGAGTATCTAGGAAAAATAAACACAAACTGATGGAGAGCAGATTTAGGTTAGACATCAGGAAGAACTTCTTCACAGTAAGGGTTGCCAGAATCTGGAATGGGCTTCCAAGGGAGGTGGTGCTCTCCCCTACCTTAGGGGTCCTTAAGAGGAGACTTGACATGTACTTGACTGGGATCATCTGACCCCCATACTCTTTCCTGCCCAGGCAGGGGGTCGGACTCAATGATCTACTGAGGTCTCTTCTGACCCAAACATCTATGCGTCTATGACAAATAGATATAGACTTGTATATGATGACTGTGCAATATTATGTACTTGCCCTTGATTGTTATTCTTATTTCCCTGCAGTACCTTACTAGAAGATACTATATCTAGATAGATGAATGTATATTTCAAACCTACCTTTTTCAGAGTGGTGTAGGGTATAGTGATGTCTGACAATGAGCCACAATACAGTGGACATGAATTAAAGTTATTTCCTACAGTATTGGTATAGTATAGTGCCAGAAATATAGGTTTTAATAAGAACTGCTGATCCCCCATTTTCTTGGAGCCTCTTTGGTTCTTCAGTATAGACAATAGAAGGAAAAGGAGCTACACACT
>NW_005841894.1:271109-273873 GCF_000455745.1 Alligator sinensis
CCCTGGCACATCTCAGAAAGCATGGGTAGGTCTAATTATTTTCTTCTGGTTGGAGCCAGTAACAGAGAAAGAACAAGTAAGGAACTCTGTGTTTCACCATAATCAGAGATTAGACATACACAGGCAACATTGCTCGTAATATTTAAGTTCCCAATCCTGCAGAATAATTTGCATGTCTCTATTTTTACTCCAGTGAAAATTCCCATTGAGTTTTTACTGGAGTATGAATAAAGATAGGTATATACATAAGCCCTTTCAGGATTGGGGCCAAAGCATGTAAAATTTAATGACAGAATTATAAAAATAGTCTGTATATTTTAATATTTTGCCAAATTTTCATAAATATGTGGAATTGATAACTAGTGAATCTTCATTGAAAAGTATTGTACATAGTGTATACACACAGAAACTAATCAGATTTGTCAGCTAACAAATTCCCTTTTAAATAAATATGATTTGATAAAAAATGGATCCCTGTGGAAATGATAGAGCTGGATAGATCACACGCCCCTTTGAAATAAATGGTATGCGATAACTATCACTTCCCAATAGATGTGTTAGTTATCAAATCCCATTCATTTTCTTGGGAATAAATTGCAATTGCTTTTGAATACTATTCAGTCTAATGTAGAGGGGCCAGCTATCAAATCCCATTCATTTCAAAGGAGATTTGGTTAGCTATCAAATCCCATCCCACTCATTTTAGCTAATTGAGGGCTCAGTTAATGGCATTATTCCCATTGGCTTGAAGGGGGAAAATACTTGGTATTTAAAAAAAAAATTAAAGGAAATACTTAAACTATAATTTATATAACATTCAGATCTGAAAAAGTTCACAGATTTAAGGGTCTTTATGCTTTAATGAAAATGCTAAAATATATACTTTTGATATAGGTCTTGTAAATGTTTGAAACTACCACATTTTACTACATGCAATTTGAAACTAGCACTTATGGCATGACATAGAGGGAAACTAAATTTACAACTAAACTGGCTCAGTGTTTTGAGCAAATATGGATTGATTTTCAGTTTCAGAAAACATGCTTTCTTATGGTTTGATTTGGTAACCAGACTACACCTGAGCATTTTACGTGAATTTTGCTCATAGCATTTAGTTTTGAGGTTATCTGGAAAACACAGTTATTCTCCAGAAAGAACAAACACATATGATTAAAGAATTAAAAAACAAAATTGCTAAAATTAGTGTGGTAGAAGTTGATAGTTAATTCCTAAAAAATGAAATGACCAGGTTTCACACGATCATACCTCAATGGGCAAGTCTACACGTCGCCCTACAACAACATAGAGGCATGCTACACCACTATTCAGTGCGCTACAGCGACATAGCAATCACATGGATCTACATGAGATCAGCAGCTACATCACCATAGTGGCGCACTCCCCAGGCATAATGTGCCACTACAGTGATGTAGTAGTGAAATCTAACCATGCACCATACACACAGTGCAGTAACCACCCATACTGCACCATGGTTTAGTACTTCCTAAGGAAGTACTAAAGCACAGTACTGTAGTAATGTCACCATACAGTGATATGTAGATACACCCAATAGTATTCAACTGCTTTCAGAAGCATACTTGAATATTTTGTGCAAGATTCATATGATCTCCTGCTTGAGAGAAGATAGGGGAAAAAACAATCCAACTCATAAAAAATATTTATACTGGCCCTGTACATGGTGGTATAATAATTATGAAAGAAAATAATAACTGTATTGTCCCATATAGAACATGGCCCGGAATAATATAGGTACCTTGTGTTTGAAAAGCAGATGAAAGAAAAAAAATAACCTTTCCTAAAAATACTGGTAATTAGTAGCAGTTAACTGAGAAGCAGCTTCCACAGCTTATAGTAGAAAAGAGAAAATATTCAAAGCCAGCAGCTAGAGAGTCTCATGTGCAACACTTTCACATTTCCCAGAAGAGGCAAAAACTTTTATCACTATATTTCTTCCCATATAATGCACATCCCTGTTTCCAGCAGCCGAATTTAGAAAAAAGGTGTGTGTATTGTACGTGAGAAAATTTGGCATGTCTGGTTTTTTTTTTTAAATATCATACCACAACATACAATTCTGCTACAGCACAAGGACAGTTTCATTTTCGTGTCTCCCACACATGCTACTAAGTACCCGTGGTAAACATTTCCCACAAACTGTTTCCTACAACTCTGTTTCCATCCAGCCATTGCTTCAGTGCACAAGAAGCAGAGGAGATTGGGCTCATTTTGAATCTCAGCGCTTGCTTCTCTTTCTGTTGCTGTTTGCCTGCTAAATCTTATTTCAGAGAATGAATAATGAGGGCTAGAAGGTAGCTGTACCTACCATTATGGGCAGATTTCTCTCCTGAATTTCCATAATCTTGAAAAGGTCCATTCAAATCTTCCAGAAAAACCTAGACATATCTAGAATGTGATCATGTTTAGTAAATACTGCCAAACACTCCTTTTCCAAAAATGACTTTCTTCCCTAAAATGATGCATACAATATTGATATCACAGTTATGCAAAACCCCCAACCAACCAAAAAAACAAACATAAAGCAACCTAAAATGACTCACAAAATGAATAAATCAGAGAACTTTTAAAAACAACCCTCCCCCCCCCAATTCTAAAACAGTTTATATATCAAGAAGGGAGAAGTACCCAGGGGAAGATGCAGAGGGGGTGCGATGGCATGGTTGCACCCTGCTTTCGGACCCTGCCAGAAGCAAAAGCCAGAGACTTTTCACTCCCTGAAGCAAAT
>NW_005841894.1:273883-304405 GCF_000455745.1 Alligator sinensis
TTCCCTTCCCCTCCATGATCAGTGAAAGGGAACTTGCTACTTTCATCCCCCCCCCCCTTTCCCATTCCCCCATTCCCTGCCTGCCACAGCTGATGTCCCCACTGTCCCAGCTAACTGCTGTATTCACCTGGATTGGATGGGAAAAGAGGGGGCACCAAAAGTGTGGTTACCTGATTAAGAGACTAAAAACTGTTTCTGGCTGCTGCTTCTGTGTCTCGGTTGAAGGAGGACCTGGGTGTGCAGGGTGCAGCCACTCCTGAAGGCTTGGTCACTGTTTTCAGCCCCCTTCACCAAATCCTGAATAAGCCTATGGAAGTATCATATATTCCATGAACTTTGCTACAGACTTTGCACTTGTTACCGACTTTGCTTGGAAGGTATACTATGGGGGCAATAGTTAGAAATCAAACAGATGACCCCCTGTATAATAAGTATAAATATTTTGTATGGGGGCGGGTGTAATTCAGGCAGGCACTTTTAGAAAGAGATCCTTATTTGAAATTTTGCTAGTTCATCACTGACAGTAAGCCTGTTTCATAAACAAATCAAATGAAGCTATTTGATAATTTTATAGAGAGCAACCATCACTCAACTGCTCCATCATCTATAGAACAAAATAATTAAATTGACATCAATCATTTGAATAAAAGAAGTCAAGTCATTTTTAAAGAATACTGTTAGAGGATGAAAGTGTCCTGATCTGTCATTTGCCTGTAGCCTTTCAGAATGGAGATCATTGTCCTGGGGCAATGTTCTATTCTATTAAGATTATCTCTCAAATCCTGTGAACATAATTGTGGTGTTAACCTGCAACCTGAAGTCGGGTGCAGTGAGTAGCTGCCCATGCCTGGAAAGAGCTTTAGAAGGTCAAATTATTTATTGTTTATTATACTTGGTGAACATATCCATGATTGCAATAGAAAAATGGGCTTTTCTTTTTTGAGGTAGGGCTGGAGTGTTGTTCTAACTGGGATGGTCCAGAAAATGTTCAAGAAGGCAGGGTTTTTTTGTGATTTCTTTTAGTGTATCAACTGTAGTTGGGAGAGATGTTGGACAAGCTTTCAAACACAAAGATCCCATCTTCAGGTTATTTGAAAGAGGTCATGTTATGTCTGAAGGCTTATCCCATGTCTCTCCCACTTACACAGGTGATCCAATGAAAGTTATCATAAAAAACTTGCCCCTCATATTTTTCTTGTTTGGTTCTTTTTTTTGAAGACCCGTAATACTACATCTTCCCCTTTTAAAAAAAAAATTCTACAAAAGTGCCATGTTTCATTGTTTTGGCTCTATATTTTCCTTTTCTCTCTTCTTGATGTTAAAACACTGATGTCAAATTTTAAAAATCCTTTTCTTTTTTGTGTGTTCAGTAATCATGTTTAGGGTTTGGTTTAGTTGGGGTTCTTTTTCTTTCTTTCTGATAATTTTCAGCTAAAACTTCAGCTAAGTTATATGGGGATATATTTTTTAATTTAAAAATTATAAAAACTCACTCTCATACTACCACTGCCCACTAAATAATTCGACACATATATGCCTGTGTAATACCACTGTACTAAATAGGTTTCATGTGAGCACATGGGTGTATCCATCAGGAACTCTTTGTAGCACTGAAGTCTAGAACATCTGGATTGGAGCATCTGGATACCACACTGTAAATAAAACAAATATTCTTAACAGACATATAAACATATTCTCCAAGACTTCAAAAGCGTGTTCATTCCAACAGTTTCCAAAGCAGAATCATCTTTTAGAAGTTTCCAAAGAATTATTTTATTGACTGTTTTATTTTTTTGAAGTTAGGAAGTTTATATATAAATGATCTGAGTTTGAAATTAAAAGAAAAAAAACCATGTACTAAGTGGATATGTTGAACTATCAATGCTGAAAATGGCAAATACATGGCTGGTGTGTTGGAAGTACAATGGACAGGAAAAGATGATGGAAGCAATAATTAAAATGGTTATACAGACTAAAAGCACTAAAAGCAAGGTTTGGGGTTTGGTTTTTTTTAAGAGTAAGGCATATCTTTTTCAGTCAATGTAACCATAGGAGAAGTGGACTTAGTGCAGTCTGAATTCATTGGTGCAGCAGAGGAAGTTTGATGACAGAGGTAAGACATGGAAAGCCTTGAGGGTATAAAATAAAGGCCAGATCCCATAAAATCCAGACTGGTCATTTGCATGCCTGCTTACTAATAACAGAAAAATGTGGATTATGTTTCTTGCTTTTAGTGTTATTCTCTTTAAAAAAAAAGTCTTAATGTAAAATTCATAAGCAGTCTAGGGATCAAAGACTACCAGACAATGAGATGCTACTTGTCTCTTATGTAATAGCCTAGTGATTAGTTCAGTCACCAAAAAACCAGAGACCAAAGTTCAAAGACCTCTCAGGCTGAGAGAATTCAAAGACCTTTTTCCAGTTCCCGAGAGAATTTGCCACCAACCAGTCTGAGGGAAAGTACCTCCATCCCTTTTGTTGAAGATGGTCTATGGGGCAGTCAAGAATGCAAGATTCATGGGACCAAAAGAGGAGGAAGCAAAAAGAAGCATGACTATGTAGGCCATTCAGCTGAGGGGGGTTCTGAGCCCTGATATACTGTGTCCGGGACATTTTTCCTTTCTTTATATCTCTCACTGTACAAATATCTCACAGTCCATAGGTTTCTACCCTGCCTCCTATATACCTTTCTGTGGCTGCCTTTTTAGGTTTGGGACAAGTTAAATGCATTGCCTTCTGCATCTCTGTCTTTTAACTAGTATCTTATATTTTGCTGTACAGTTTTTGTTTTCTTTTAAAAAATATTCTTTTCAGTCAGAAAACAAAATGATTTCACTATCAGACAAACTCCATCTTGTTAGTGCAGTTTCAGTATAAATGTATGTAAAGTTCAGTGCAAATTACATGGGTAGGTTTGTGTTTTCCAGAAGCGGATTATAAGGGAATGGAGTTGAGTTAGAAATACAGTTTTTACCCAGTGCTTTAAAGCATTCAGTGGATACGGAGGGTGCAGGGATGTCATACACCTGAAGTATAAATATTAGTCAAAAGCTAGTCATTTGGCTTATGTCTTTATTTCTTTGCAACTAATTTTGTTGTGGAGATATTGAATTAAAATCTCATCCTGCATTTCTTTTCCCCACTTAGGAGATCAAAACATGAAAATCAAGTGGAAAATAAATGATACATCCATTTTGGTTTTAAGATCCCACTTCCCATGAATTTCTGTTAAAATATGTTGAAAATGTGAACCACAAGCCACCATTTTTAAACCAAGGAGTGACACACACATTTCATTTTCCTTTCAGCTCTCTAAATAGTGCATCTAACATTTAGAACAAAAAAAAAAAGATAATTGAGCAGGATCATATTGGTGGGCAGCAGTGATAACAATGTGGTTTCTGACCACCTTGTGAAATTTCACTACAGTTAGGAAGAACTTTGTCAAATCTGTTGTGTATCATATATTTTATTCTTTTATTACTTCATATTGTAAAAAGCAAGATCCTGTTTTTGCTATCAGTGAATAAAATGTTTCCTGCATTATTTAACTTCCTTACAAATTCAAACCTTTTGATTTTTTTTAACTTTTTTTTTCCTGGCAACAGTCATTAAGAGGAAGGCTTTGTTTATGATCACAACTGCTTTTATTTAAAATCCTTTCTGTTTAAAAGGTATGGGAAGAGCTTCGGTTCATCAGGTTGACTGTTGTTTATATGTAGTCATGGACTATTCTTGAGAAAATTATGTTCCTGTTCCAATGGCAAAAAAAAAGTTCATTAGACAGAAATAGCATGGAAACAAATACTTTCTTTATGTGAAATGTCAGGATGGAAATATGAATTTGAAAGCACTGTGTGTCACCTAGAAATGATAAAGAGGGTGCTGCAATGGTTTTTGAAATGGGGCAGTTTGCATAGCATAAACACAAAGGACCTGATTCCTCACTCTTCCTCCTTCTTATTTACCCTTTGCACAGTGCTACCAAATTAACATTATTCATTAATTTGCACCACTGGCATCACTCTCAAAATATGATATGTTTTACACAAATTTTACATAGTAGGACAATAGGAAATTGCGCTGACTAGTTGCTGAAATAAGATTGGCTGGAGCAACTGAAAGAAGAATGAGAAAAATTAAATGTGTGATTCCTAATCCCTGCTATCTGGCTTTAAGAAACAAGTATGATCCAGATTATTTTGTTGCTTCCTTTATCCCAACTGTTTGGTAGCTGCTTTGCATCATCAGAACATCAAAACAAAGCCCAATGAACCTGGCCCCAAACCTCAGCATGGGTTTTCTCAATCTTGGATTTGTGAAAGTGCCCAAGACCCATTTTTTTTATACATCCCAAACAACTTTAACCTTAATAGGAGTTTGATTGCATTAGGAATTTAGGTTTGGATCCTAGTTAACCATTTTATTTTATTTCATGTGTCTAGTATTGAAGCACAACATCTTGACTTGAAATGTTCATTTTCTCTAGAGCTTTCTGATGTTATCTTCACATTCTCTGAATCAATACTTTTTTTCTCATAAATCTTTATTTAAGTCCTCTTTCTTTTTCCTGTACATCTGAACATCTTTATTAAATCAAAATGACATCTGTAGCAGTCCCTAACCTCTCACTTTTCATCTCTTTCCCAAATGTACATAAGTATCTTAAAAATATATCTGCCTATACAATATTACATTGCAAGTGCTTAAGCCTATGCATTTTTGTGACCTTGTGGCCTAATTTGTTCAGAGGATAGTGGTAACTATTGTCAGTTATTTCTTGGAAAGAAGTGGTATGCAGAATTGAGTAATCTTGTAACTTGTTAACGTTCACTCGTATGTTGCTTTAGCTCTTTTTCTGGTTATGTCGTTGTGAATTAGACTGTGTAAAACCATTCTAAGCCCCTTTTAACTGGCTCATTGCTTTGAATCACTAGAGCAGGGGGAAACAGCCAGAGCATAACTATGTATCTGGTCCTGAGCCTTTTTTCCCCCCATGAGTGCCTTAGTCTGATTCTGAAAACCCTTACCTTAATATATTAGCTGTAGGGAGTCTTAGCTTATTCTAATTGGAATCACTGCCTTCCCTGAACCCTCCCTCCTCTTGACCTGAAGTTATAAGATTACTCAATTCTGCATACCACTTCTTTCCAAGAAATAACTGACAATAGTCACCATTATTCTCTACCTCCTCTTCACCCTCCTCCTGACCTGAATGGAGCAGGAGTCATAAATGTTTATTCACTCACTTCTGTAGAGTTTGTAGAATTAAGCTCTGAGCTGAAATTTGGATATATCAGGACTCTGGATTTGTATTACCTTTTGCACTAGTGTAACTCAGCTGAAGTCCATTTAGCACTGATATAAAACTGATCTAACTGAACACACATTGTGATTACAGCATGTCAGGCAAAATTGATTCTATGTACTCAATTGTGTTTTTGATCATATGGTTTCCTTTAATGGCTTTTGTGGTCAATACAAGGCTTTAAGCACTAAGATAGGCTATAATGGCAATACAAGGAAAATATTTTATTTAAAAAGGGAATATTGGTGACTTTTGGAGGCCTAGGCACACGAGTGCAAATTATCAAATTTTTGAAGCTGTTGATTCAGTTGGCTGTTGTTTGGAAAGACGGGATACACAAGGAGTCTGTGCTATTATAGATGAGAAGGGGGAAAAGCAGCAACTGACAAAGGTCACAGTTGCATAAAAAGAATTGAAAAATGAATGTATATAAGAAAGAGAGAGCCACATGCAATCATGGAGAAGACAGATACATCAGTGGAAAGTTGTCACAGTTCAGCTCAAGATCAAGCTGGCTGCAGGAATCATCATAAATATCTGACATGTTGAGGTTAAGGAAAGTATCTAAGCATTACAATGACTAGATAAGAGAAACACAAATGACTGCACAAATGTGCTTAACCCTTTGAATATTGTTGACTGTTCTTATTATTTGAAACGTAATTGTAGCATGTCCTGCACCTATATTTGAAGTATTTTCACTGTTAAGTACATTTTATTGGCAATATTATGTTCCTCAGAAATCATATGAAACATTAAAAGAAAATAGCTATCTTATGTAACTTCCAGAAAATAAGTGATCTTGAAGGAAAACTGTTTTTGTGTCAATAAATTCTCTAGTTCTTAAAATATTTGATAAAAATGAATGATTTAACAATTGATCATTCTTATCCACATGTGCAATTAGAGGATCATAATAGACTTGAAGCAACATAACACATTCAAATCAAGCCATTGCAAATATTTTTCAATGCTTGAAAATTTCTGTAGTGTCAGCACAGGATTCTGTAAATCTTGGTTTCTCTGCAACCTGAAGTTTTTGTTATAAGCAAAATTACAACAACCTAGATATTAAAAATGACTTTCCTCATTTTACCCCTCAAATCTGTTTAAAATTAGAAAATGTTTAAAACTATGCATGTCTCTATTGAAATTATGATTTTAACCTAATTTATTTTAATAAGAATTGTAATGTATTCTGCCCTTTGATCTCTTAGTTTGAAACACTGCCTGTTGTTCCATTATTCCACCATCCATTTGCAGATAACAATACATCAGAACCTTTTTCTTGCTGCAGAAACAATGCCCTTTATTTGAGAAAGGACATTGTTTTGACAGATAAAGTAGGCATTTGATAAATTGAAACAGGTTCTGAATTATTTTGAGGGGAATGTGTGCTACATCTGTCTGCTGATTTTCCACTGAAGCAGTGCTTAACTTTCTTGTCTGTTTGTGATTTATTGAGCTGCAGAAAAGGTTAGGAAAATTTCATGGCTCCTCTCTTATAATTTGTAAGTGAATCAAAAAACATTTGTTACTGTTCATGATGCTCAAAAGACAAAATTATCCCTAAATACTTACCTACAAGAGAGACTATGGTGACTACAGAAACAGAAAAAATACCCTTAATCAGGATTGCTATCTTCTCAGTTATTAAGATTCCAAGTTTAAAAATCTAAATACAGTCCAAACCCCAAATTCAGCTGTTAAAATGCATATAATGGTAACAGAGTTTTGAGTGTCTTTAAGAAATAACACTGAAAAAAAAGAACTTATTTTAAAATGTAAGATTGCTATTTTGATAAGATTGTCACAAGATAAATTTTAATTTTGGAAACACTGAAGTTTTAAAAAATTAATGATAAGTATTAAGAAACCCTAACAATTTTCCCCTTTATATATATATATATATATTTTTTTTTTTTCAAATTGTGTTTTTCACTTGATTTCAGGGGGCCTGGGATTTGCTTGTTTCTTATATTTTCATCCAAAAATATTATAGAATCACATCATATTAAACAGACAACACATGAAAGCTATACTCTTTCACATTTTGTGATCTCCACACAGCCTTGAGACACATGCCAGAGTGTGAACCATGTATTCATGAAATCACAATTGCTTCATGCACCCGCTGTTCCTGGCACCTGGCCTCTGTCCCTGCAGGACTTGATTCAGCAATCTTCCTCTGCTCATCTGAGCCACATGTCCTGCAAACCTGAGGGTTTTTTTTTACTTGACCATCTTGAGGATATTAGGTATCATTCCAGTTATGCTGTAAATTTGGGTGATTACCTCTCATCTGCTTTCCCAGAGCTTTCCTTTCAGGCAGTGTGTCAAACTATGGACCACACCAACTTTTGTACTGCAAGCTAGGATCAGTATTAATTAACATGCTTAAGTGTGGAAGGATGAAGAGGAGCACCATAGCACTCTTCCCATCTCCATGACTATTTATGCTGTTCCAGATGAAAACACACAGCTGAAACATTACACTAAATTCAGTTGGACTCCAAGGATTTGGAGGAATTTTGGTGAAGGAGAAAAGCAGTTCATCTCTGGCATTTTCACCTGGCCCCTGGTGAAAATGCCTATTTTACAGCGGATAATGAAAGTGCAGTTTGAGATTAACTCTAAGTTACCTGACCTTTGTATAGAAGGTCCCCTGACCTTTGAGATGTGTAAGGATGAGTACAAACATTGGCTGTACCTAGTCTATTATCACACAGCTTCCTTTAAGCTGTGTGACCAGAGACAGGGAGCAATGTGTACAGATATTTGTTGGTGCTGGGAGTCACATGGAAAACCTCATGTAAGTAATTCAGGGGAGGGGTGAGCAGGGTCAGGGGAGGACGACAGGTCTGCTGGGGGCAGTGTTTGATAGCCATGGGTTTTGGCAAGGATGGGAGGTCGGGGGGGGGGAAGTGGGAGGGTAGGAAGAGCATAGCCCTGGAGCTGGGATGAACAGCTGGACTTTCCCAGCCTCAGGGCTGCACTCCAAACCCATCCAGATGTTTGCTGGATCATTTTAAGCCATGCCCAATCTAAGTTAGCTCATATACTCAGGTGATCATTTAGATCAATCTAACTTAAGCTTAGTCTCCACATGCCCTAAATGTCCCCATTATAGGGTTAGGGAAACGTTTAAGGAGCTTACGGAAAGGATCCAAGTTCAGAGCTAAATATATATATGATCTATGATTATAGACATGAAATAAGCTACAAATCCATGCAAAAAAAAGTAAGGAAAAGCCTGTTGTTCAAGCCTTGAAAAAATAGTAGGAAATTTCTACTAAGGGCCATCAGCCAACGGAGCTATCTGAATATAGGTCTGATGAACTCATACTTTTTAGGTGAGGGTGGTGGATCAAAACATTCTGTATATTATTGAGTTTGGAGAGCTTATTTAGGCTGCACATTTTTGTTGTACCTCTGGTTATTGTCTAAAATGGTTGCACTCCAATAGAATCAGAGAACATAACATTTTTTAAAAAATACAACCATTTTTGAAGCCACTGTAGTGACATACTGCAAGCAATCATTTTGATTGTACATGTTCATTTGGGTGGTATCTATTCTATTAACCTTTACACAATATTTATTAGACTTCAGATTATGTTTGGCAGGAATAAGAGAAGAGGAAGAACAGTGCATTATCTTCCAAACCAATGTATTCCTTTACAGTGGACCCTATTCTACCATTATATATGCATATGAGGCTTCCATTGCTAACACATCCAAAACTAGTAGTTTGCCTACTGATCTTTACTATTTGAGTAACAACTAATATAAAAAAAAAAGCCTCATTCCAGATTTTGAGAGAGAATAGATTGTGGCCATTCCATGGAAGTGTTCAAGCGCCACTGAAATGTCAGCCATTCACAAGTGTTTTTTAAATTTTACTGAGCTACTTTGGAAAGCTGAATTGAACTAAGGGGCAGTTCTAGAACTGTGTGAATGGTTACTGAAGCAAAAAAAGAAAAGAAAAATGAATAAATGCTTTTGCATTGACTGAAATATTTTCTTTAATCTTTTGGAAACCTTTGTACATTTACCTCTTTTAAACTTAAATTTAGAAGAAACCACATTTTCAACATGATTTTTTTTTAAGTGTTAACCAAATATTCAATTTTTTTCACATTTATTTTATTTCTTTAGCTTAATTTATTTGTTGAATTTAGTACAAGTTTGCAAATGGCTTTAGTTAACCAAAGACTGTATTTTTTGACAAGTAAATTATTTATCCAAATAATACACCCAGTTCTAGTCAGCAAACTACCCTGTGCACTAAAGTAGGTAATGGCCTCACCTGCTTTTACTTTCAGTGACCTGTGATGATAATTTACAACCAACTGTTGTAATATGACTGACTTATTATTCAAAATCTTTATGCTTCTTCACAATTTAGGCAGCATCTTGGGAAAGTTGCTAATAAAAGGCACATGTTCCAAGGCAGAAGAATATGCAGAAAGAAGCAAGTGATTACAGAAGTGGTAACATGATGCTCTGGTTTTAGCTAGAACGGCACTTTCATTCTAAGCTGCAATTTTTCCAGTGCTTACCCTTTAGTTTTCATTACTTGTCAGGATGGCATTTCTCATGCTTGTTCTCTATTTAAAAAGTGAGTATTTAAAAAGGTTTTAAAAATTCCATTGAACTACTTTGGAGAGCTGAACATGAAAAAAGAAAAAAAAATGGTTAGCAAACATGAAGGCTTTCTATTTGAAGTAGATTCAAGGGGCCAGATTTGTAGTTAGCGTAAACTGGCATAACTCCACTGAAAATACCAGCTGAAGATAAAACAAAGCATATAAGGAACATTTCTTTTCTGCCATAAGCTTCTAAAACTACAATGTTATAGGCGATGTCAGGGATAAAAGTGCTACTTCTATGGATTTTTGTCTTATTATTTTCAGAAACATTTAAGCTGTCATTTGATAAAAATCTGCCTGTGGTTTGTCTGTTACGAGAAATAATATTTCTCTTGCAAAATATTGCCATCAGATACCACAGAAAACACATGGGACATTAACTGCTCAAAAGAAAATAATTTTAAATTGTCTTACTCTGCAAACTGATAGCAAAGCTACAATTGTGATTGTAAATTACTTATACTGATTAGGTCTTTCAGCACTTATCTCATAGCTACTGTAAACTAGATAATCATTTAGAAAAGAGAGATTTGGGGTTTAGTCATATATCTCTGTAACATTATCTTTGCTTTCTTTTTCAAGACTTTATCACTGTTCAACAACATTCACACAACAAAAATAAGAGGGCATTTTCCATTGCTGGTAACAGAAAGCTCCGGGCCCGGTTGTATTCTGTGTATAGGCATATTTTGCTGTTGAGAACACTGACCAAAGATATAATGGCTATTATGCCTACTGGCAAATGAATTTTTTTGTTGGGAAGTATGAGATTAAAGTTGAAATAGGACTTGCTACACTGATAGAGGTAAGAAATTCTAATAGATAACTGAATTGCTGAGCTATACTGGAGAACAGTTTAGCTGGCATAGTGGCCACAGCTCCTGTAATATGCAATAGGGATCTACTTAATCTATATAATTTTAAATAGTAGACAGTGATCCGGCATAGGCCTCTTTCCACTGGGTCGTGCAGATTTGGCACAAATGTATGGAGTCATCTAATGTGAATGCTTCCTCCCCAAATAGGACAGAGCAAATACATGCAAATAAAGTTATTTTGTGTATATGTGATAGGGAGAATTGAATATACATTCTGTAAGAGTCAGTAAATATGACTTCTAATTCCTTGCCTCTCTTCCTGTCAGGAAGCATTTCAAGTATTTTTCGAACTGGGTTTATGCCTTCCCATTGTTTACAGAAGTGTTACAAAAGTGGTGGTTAATGAGTAAAAAGAGTCACAAAAGTTTTATTAAGTATATTTTCTCAATATTTTAGCAATATGGCAATGCCTTTTTTGTTTGTTTGTTTTAGTTTTCAGTATTTGTCAGGTTTTAAATAACTTTGGAATGTGTATATTAGGCTGTTTGAATTATTTCAGTGAGATTTTACCTCAAGTTAACATTAAGTTAGGATTTAAAGAACTACTCTACAATTGCCCTACAATTAGTCTCTACATAACAGAACTAGTCATTCCTCTAGGGCAGGAGTGGCCAACCTGCAGCTCCGGAGCCACATGCGGCTCTTCAGAAGTTAATATGCATCTCCTTGAATCTTTGAACAAGCACACGGTGACCAGCTTCCATTTGGGTGGTTAAAATGCATAATCCAGCTCCCTACTCTAGGGTGGTTAAAATGCATAATAGCATTTCCAGGTTACGTTTGTTTCAGTTTAACTGAGAAAGCTTTGAATAAAGCCCTCTTTTTGACGCACTGAATCTGGAGCTTCCTGATAGTGCCACCCCCAGGAATGTCATGGATTTCAGTCACTACCTACCTCTATGTACTGAAGTAATACTCTAAACAGTATTGTTAATTCATACATAATTACTATCTCTCTCACTGTGGTGTGATGATTCTGCATCTGAAGCTCAACATTTTGCTGACACTTTCTGACTCTACTTTTGAATATTATTATTTGCTCTAATCATAGCCACATGCAATCACATAGGAAAACACAGGTCCCTACCCCAAACCATTTACATTCATAAAGAAGTTCATATTCAACTTGCTGACCTCCCTAGATTTCCTAAGGCATCGTTGCTTTCCAAATATCTTCCTTCTGTATCTGAATTTCAGATGATTTCCCCCAGATGTATTGATTTTCATTTTCCTAAATGAATCTCATTTAGCTATTTCCTGCTAGTATTTCTAACCTTTCTAGGTCACTGTATTTTATATCTGCCCTCAATGGTGTTCACAACCTATTCCAATTTGGTATCATCTGAAAATTTAATTAATGTGCTGTTTACCTCTTCTTCCAGATAAATTACTGATACATATTCTCAGTTCAACAGTCAAACACCATCTGCAGTCTCTCTCTCTTAGGCACACCCTGTGCATGCCCTCCTACACATGTACATACTCCAGTCCATCTGGATTTCTTTGCACAAAACTCATACTCAAGAATGAGGATAAACCTCAGTCCCAATTACTTCCTAAAAACAGATTTGCCTGCATGTTATCAAGGTCATATAACCTTTTTAAAAAAAAAAGAAAGTTGTAAACTAGATATTCTTCTCCAGAATACTTTGGCATCCATATGACACATTCTACACTTTTAGGGCCAGATTTTCAAAAGTAGCTTCTAAATCTCCGGACTTATGTGACATTTTGGGGTAGTCAACATTTTATAAGTTTTGAACTGCGTACTTTCTTGCACTGATATTCAGATAATTATCTTTGGCAGTGGCCAATGTGGGATACTAAAATCTATTTTGGGGTGCTTGAGTTCGAATGCAATTTTAGATATCCACATTTAAGAACTTTGAGAATATGGCCCATCATGAGCATTCAAGGTTAAATCATCATGTTACTGTTTCCCTGGCTTAATTAAAAACAAACAAACAAGGTTCTTGTGAGATCTGATAATGCAGATCAAACGTATGCTTTGCAAGGGCCAGAATAGCTCCAGATGTGATGAACTGTTCTTCTTCTAAGTGTCCTGTTTTCAAGAGGAGATATATATAAAAAATGAAGCAGACTGAGAGAACTGTAACTATGGCATTCATTAACAGGGGAAAAATGATACTGCTGGGCTTTCTAATTTCTATGTGGCTCGGGGATGGCAAATGCCCACAGGCTTCACCAGTAGGGACCACAAGGCCCACAGGCTGTATGCCACATGCCACAGGTGCCCTCTTTGGTGCACAGCATGCATTGGTGCTCCCCTCAATGTACTGAGTGCACGGACAACATTCCCCACAT
The DNA here is from genome assembly GCF_000455745.1 of Alligator sinensis. NCBI lineage: Eukaryota > Metazoa > Chordata > Crocodylia > Alligatoridae > Alligator > Alligator sinensis. The sequence goes on from NW_005841894.1 coordinate 287,047, forward strand.
TCATCTTCTGTTGAACCACATGTGGGACCCCTGCTTTACATTCAACTCCCTGGTGAAGGCTCTCCCACTACACCACACCACATGGGCAATTTGGGCCTCCAGCTCTCACCAGTTAATCCTTTACCATTTGGACAGTCCTGTCATACACCACAGGAAATAACAAAATGAAAGCATATAAAAGCAGATGAAAAGTATGTACCAGCATTTTTTTTTCCAATTTGAAAACTTTGTTAGAAATAGAAAAACAGACTTAATACAACTTACACTTGTCTTACAAAATCATGGCTAGTCATTTGTCAGTCATTGGTTTATTTAATATAACAAGACCCTCTAGCCGGGAAACTCTGGACTTAAGTCTCAGCAGGAGTGTTGGCACAGTCAAAATCCCAAGGCTTGGCTACAGCCAAAACCCAGTGTTTCTGATGGAGGCAAAACCATTCCCCATGAGAAGTGTAGTAACAGGAGGGGAAAATAATTCCTCCCTGGACTTACATGGCAACCAGCAAAGCCCAGAACAATGGGAAATATGAAAAGTTAGAGCATAGGCATAACTATTCCTAGGTTAATCCTAACCAATACTTGTCCTGCCTCTTCTTGAAGACCTCCAATGGTAGAGATTCCATAACTTCATTAGGCAGACTAATCTACTGTCTTACTGTGCTAACAGTGAAGATGTTTGTCCTGATATCCAATCTAAAATGACTTCTCTGCAACTTCAAGCCATTGGTCCACATTCTGCTCTCTGCAGCAAGAGAGAAAGATGTCTTCCCTCTTCTTTGTGGAAGCCCTTCAGATATTTGAAGATAGACATCTTAAGCACTTTTCCCACAAACTGAAGATGCTTATTTTTTTTCAACCTTTTCTTGTATGACTTGCCTTCTAAGCCCTGTATCATGTTTGTTGACTACCTTTGGACCCTCTTTAACTTCTCTATATCCTTTCTAAAATATAGAGCCCAAAAACTGCATATAGTACTCTATATAAGGTCTACCAGTGCCAAGTAAAAGGCACTATCACATCCCATGTCTTGCACTTAGTGGTTCTCTTGATGCAGCTGAAAACTGCTTTCACCTTTTATGAAGCTACATCACACTAAAGATTCAAATTGAGTCTGAGATACTTCTCTTTACCGCTGCCATAAGCCAGGTTTCACCGATTTTGTATTTGCATTTTGTATTTATCTTCCCAGCAGAATAACAGGGAAGCTCTACACCATAGGCAGCTTCAACACAATCCACCACCATTGCAACCCACCACCAGAACAAATTTTCAAAGCTAGTCTTAGGTCTGAACAAGCTACTTTTGACTCTAACATATTTTTGTTACAGACAAACACAGGCTTATTACTCAGGGCCACTAAATATATTACATATGCATCACTAATTCATATGTAGTATGAAAAATATTAATTCTCATGAAATACTGTGTAGGCATTAGAGGGCATTTGGCCCATCAGATACAGGCTGCTTCAGGTGAGAAAAAGATCCGTGTCCAGTTCTCCTCTGGAAGCTGAGTTTTCTGTTATATGACTATTGAATTCACAGTCTTTTTTTCCATATTAACCCAACATGAATATTTTCCCTCAGTGAATTGTGTTCCTTTTCATTCTGTGTCTACATTTCTCGGGAAAAGAAATCATTGGCATTTGGCAAATTCTATATACAGTTCGTATACAATTTATTTAGTTTTCCAAAGGTTCATGTAATCCAGATGACCTCCATTACTATGAATATTTTTTGTTACAGAAATAGCAGTTTAGAGTATAACATTGAGATGTCACTAAGGGTGAAAAAACAGCTAAGGTTTCCTATATTGATGTGGAGTAACAGTGCATTATTAACCAGACAAACCAGGGGTATCTGTGGGAAGAATGGCAATGTAACACAGCTGCCCTTAAAGCCCCATATCTAAGAAGAGCTACAAGCTATCATTTAGAAAGAATGTGAATTGTATGCATTTAAAATAAAGTACTGAAATACAGTTTTAATGATAGCAGGCACAAAAACACTTAGCATGTTCACTCAAACACAAATGTTTAATCCTCTGAATTCTTTAAATCTCTGATCTCCTTTGGGAATGAAATAACTTCAGGGCTCAATTTGTACTGGTAGCTTAATGATTAAAGATGAAAAATTCTTTGCCTATGCATCTGATTTTTATATGCCTTGTTTTACTGCAAATCCTATTAAAATAAACTCTGTTTTTAGTTGCTGAGAGTAATTGGATCCAATACTTCACAGGTGAAAAAATGTTAGCTCCTGTTTTGAAGGCTTGCTGCTAGAAGGGAATTGACACTCAGGGGGAAAAAAAAGGCTCCATTACGTGAAATTGTATAAGCAAAAAAAGAGAACTGTCCATCGGGGTGCAGCCTTCTTTGTATTCGGGAATATTCAAACTGCAAATGAAAATGATTGTAAAAAATAGTGTTGTAAGTTTGTCACTCATGTTGGTGCCTTGTGTGCGTAGCAATAATGCATAAATTCTCTAAAGCATTTAATACAGCATTGAGTGGACACTTAGGAATTATGAAAATAACTTGTGGGATGGAAACTCTCAGAGATGGCCTTGCTATGCTCGTGTTAAAGGAGCAAGATTGTTAATGCAAACAGTCTTGCTGCTATACAATAAAATATTGCTAAGACTTAGTTGTTATATATGGGTTTTTTATACAACAAATGCGATATTTTATTTGGTTTATGAAAAAAGTGTAAAATAACTTTAAAATAAAAATACACAAGTTCCATTTGCAATGCTAAAGTGAAATACTCTAGACCTACATGTTTCACTGACAAAAAACAACCATATAAATCTTCCATACACAGCTGCAATTTAGTGAAATATGCAGTTTTCTGTTTTCCATTACTATATACAATATAAATTCTTCCTGGTGGAAGACAGATTGTGACAAATTTGCAAACAGCATCTGTATTCATACATTTGAAACATTAATTTATCTAGCAATAAAAACTCTGATTTCCCAAAAGGAGTGCCATGCCTGAGAACTAATGCCTGTGTTTGAGACTTAACTGAGTTTTCAGTGTTAGTCATTTTCTTATGAGTTACAGTACTCCTATGGAAAAATATACAACTTAACAGCAAGTACAGAGAGTTAAAAGGGTCACACAAAGCATAAATCTATATGCTTAGTTTATGTATGTGTATAATTTATATAAACAGACAAAGTTCTGACTAGGTAGAGTTTCCATTGTGGAAAAATCTTTTGTTAACAGCAGTGCTTAAAAGAATAACAAGAAAGCTACAACATCTTCCCTATATTCATTATTTAAATAGAAAAAAAAATATTTTTAAGTGAGGATGAAAAGGTATAATCAGAGATTATGGTTGTAGTGCTTCTTTAAAGGTAAAACTAAAGTTTATTTTTGTTTTATGTTTGCATATTCTTATTGTAGATTTTTACCCCATTAGATCAGACTTTAATAATTTTAGCAAGTAAATCTTTTGACTATATAGTCCTTCCTGCAACATGCATTTACCTGAATGTGGAGGTATGTGGCAGGTTGTAGGATCACATATATACTCTAAAAAGCCAATACCGTGGACAAGTGCCCTATGTTAGACATGGTTTCAGAGAAAGCTGTCCCTTAGAACAAAATAATTTCTTTAAGCAAATTATTTTGTATTCTAGTTGGAAACTTTAGCTTGGAATTTACTTTTTGTTTGTTGAATGATAAACTAAAGTTACTCTGAAGAAAAGACCAAAACTCTGAAACAAAAGTATTTCAAAATATTCACCATATAGCTTGCAACTTGGGACATAACATCCAAAGCCCCTATTGTCTTTTAATAATCTTCACTTCTGAAAATGGAACCACGTTATGTTCCTACTTATGGAATTTGAAGTTGATTTTATTTGGCCATAATTCACAGTGTTAGCCCAAATGCATTGTATTTATTTTATATCTTCCTCCATTTGGCGTATATTTTGGAAGATAACTATTTCATATAGTCATATATGATGAGTCCAGAAGGAACTACTAACCATTTAGTCTGACCTCCTGAATAATGAAGGCTCTATAATTTCAGTCAGTTATTCTTGTATTAAGCCCAATAATTGTATTTGTATGAAACATAGTGGTACAGCAGCTCAGAAAGGATTAATGGAGAGCATAATTACTTCCCAAGTGCTGATCAAAGAAGTCAATCAGAAACAGCAGCTGGGAAGTTCAGGGAGTGGTTATATTAAATAGAAAATAAATTTTCATTTTTTAGTGTGTTCCCCATGTTGGTATTACTTGGCAGGGGAGAATGGTGTTGTCTTATTCTTTCTCGATAACTAAAATTAAGGTATGTGGTGCATAAGCACATTTTGATACATCCCAATAGATTTTACCTCACCATTACTTACACACAGACACACGTACACACATACACATAAATATTTTTAGTAATATGTCTGACTTAGGTCCCTGCTACATGGTATATTTATAACACAATTCCTTGGTTAATTGAGTACTAAATTTAGATAGGCTACACATGCAAATCAACTATGGTACCTTAAAAAGTTCCAAGAAGCTATAAAGTTATTGGTCAAAACATGTAATCTCCCAGTCCCAGGGGTGCTTGGGGTGACCTGTGGCTGGGAGATTGCAGCAGCTGTGATTTCCCAGCCATGCGGGTGCATAAAGCACTCCAGCAGCTGGGAGACTGGAGCAGCTGCATTCCCAGCTGTGGGGGTGCATGGGGCACCCCTGTGACTGGAAGCCCTGTTAGCAGAGGTGGGTCCCAGCCATGGAAGCCTGCTTCTTGCTAATCCAGGGCAACCCCAGGATCAAGTTCCCTCTGCACTTGCAAAAAGGTATGATGAGATCTAATGCACAATCCCAAAGTCAAGCCTCCTGCCATGTACAGAGGGCCTTATATTGATGCAGCGTGTAAGGGCCACACTTAAGATAAAGATATAATTGGGTTATATAGGTTATGAATACATAGCAACAATCTGTAGGTCTTTTTAGCAGGTTGTTATATGGCCCAAGTGAAGATGACTGACTCGCTTAAAAAGTAAAGAATAGGGTTAAATAAAATAAGCCATGTAATCTTGCAATTACCTGTGTAGATGCTACCAGGCTTGCTTCACATGTAACAGAGGTAACATTTGCAGTACTCAGTTTGCATATACAGATGAATGAAAATACATTCATTTATGTGCCCAGATTGATAACATAGTAAATGAGCATGCAAAACTGCTTGCATACAAATGCAGAGCACAGACCAGACCCTTGCATTTATTTGGCTCTTTAAAGCTATACCTATGATACCAAGAAAGCTAAAACTACCCCCACAAGGTAGCTGCATAGTTTCCTGACACAGGAAAAATGTATCTGGGTACATTAGGGATGTGTCAGAACAACTACTACATAGGGTAGTGCAAAGCTTTGGTCCCTGATTGGATTCGGTGGAGATTCAGCCCGATTTGGTGGCCGAATATCCAAATCCAAATTGAATCAGAGGACCCTTCAGAACTCTCCAAATTGAATTGGAACCTTCTGAATCAATTCGGAGAGATTCAGAAAAATTCAGAGATTCGGACATAGACACAGCTTTAAATGTTTTTTCTACATACCTCTAGGTAGTAGTGGCTCATGATTGCTGCAATGCTGGGGTTCATGAAGCATCCCACAGAAGCATGGGGGGCTCCCCAGCGTGCTCAACAGAAGACCCAGAAGTGGACCAAAAGCAGTTGTGGTCCACTTCCAGGTCTGCCGGGGAGCGCCCTGGGTCCCCTCCGTGCCACCCCGGCTCGATGACTGGTGCCTCCTGTGTCTGCGGGGGGGGGCACCCGGGGTCCTCCTGTGGTCAATCACTGAGCCAGGGGGGCCCTCCAGCATGCTCCCCAGCAGACCCAGAAGTGGACCAGAAGTACTTCTGATCCACTTCTGAGTTCACCGCCAAGCACATGGAGGGCTCCCCCCACTCCTATGGGACACTCCACATGCCCCAGCATCACAGCAATCATGAACCATGCCTGCTACCTCAAGGTATGTACAAAAACTTTTAAACTGTGTCTATGGCTGAATTGCTGATTCTCTGAATTAGCATCGAATCTTCAGATTCAGTTTCATCTGAATCGAATCAAGGACAGTGATTCGAATCAACGAATTGAATCACTATCCCTGATGTGGGCCAAATCCAAATCTGAATTGAATAGAGCCCACTTAGCACACCCCTGATGCTACACTTTGGTCAATTCTGGCTGTTATAAACTGCAGTAAAGCAGAGAATGGAACATACAGGGCACATCCCCATGAACATACACGTGGTTTGTGTCCCCATCTCATCTCAGACTGTGCAAACCTCATGCATTGTACATGCACATATTCACTGCCCTGATAATTAGCAGTGCCATGGATCTTTTTTGACACCAACAGATTCTGGTTGGAAAAAAATGCAGCAGAAAAAAGCAGGGTGGCGGATGTGGTTGCAGCATTCACTGCCCAAAACTGGAACCTGGGTAGTCAGAGCCATGCTCTAGCTGTCAGCCAGGCTCTGTGAGCCCCTAACACTGCCACTATAGCCACGGGAGGCCCCAAAGACCCCAGGTGAGGCTGCTGGGGCCAGCCCAGGTGCTGGCCTCAGCCTCCCCTACCCCACTCAGGGCAACCTGCCACACACCAGAGCATGAATGCAGGAGTATGCACAAGGACAACTAGCAACAGCATATATTTGTGCACAAATATGTGCTGCTGCTAGTTGTCCCTGGGGAAATGCATGTTCCCACTTGTGAGGATGCATCCATAGAGTGCATTTACATGAGATGCTTTATTGCAGAGCAGAATAATTTGCTGCACAGTAAAGCATCACTCTCTAAACGTGTGCAGCAAATAGGGTGCAGTAAACTAATTTACTGTGCTGCTGGATAGTCCTATCAGAAACAAGTGGCATCTGGCAGCACAGTAAATTACTACACTTAAATGCACGTGTAGACAGTGATGTCAAATTTAGCCAGAGTATATTCAGTCATATTGTTTGCATGTGTAAACATGCCCACAGACAGTTTTGCCATTACTTTAGGTTATGAAGCAAACATAGGGCTGCTGCATACAACAGTTAGCCCAAATTTTATATACTTAACCCACAAAGCTGTTACTGTAACCTTACTATATCCTTGCTTCATTTGTGCTATGAAATACTTCAGGAATTATTTGACTTAAAAATATGAAAAACTCATGTTAAAAACATTTTAAGTGCATTCAAATAAAAGCAATATTTTAAAAAAGAAAGAAAAAACCTATAAGATTTTAAAATTCAAACAGCTTTCCCTGGATTTGAATAGTGAAGATCTAAAACCTGTATTCATGCTGCTTTTTTAATTAAAATTTTACCCAAAGGAAAACAGTATTCAACAGTATGCCAGTTTACTCTCTCCAGAAATTGTGTAGTGAATTGTTTGCACATAGCATAAGGTGCCCTGGTGTCTTGGGCTTTAATATGGTAACTGACTGATCTCTTTTTCCTGCTGTTATGTTTTTGACCCATTTTAATTGATATTAGCAATTGCATTCAAATTGTACTGATTACCTGAACAGGTAGTGAAAACAAAAGTGTAAAAGGCAAAACTATCATGCATTGATTGAGTGCCACAGAATTTGAGTACTATTCAGTGAGGGAACTTAAAGAAGACTTGTCTAAAAAATAAGGCAATGACCATAGGGGTCTCTGCCTCTTCTACAGTTATGAATTCCTCATTTTAATTAATCTCTGCTCAGGATTAAATGCTTTATCTTTCTTTGACCTACAAGTACAATAGGGATGTTAGAGCTCTAGCCATTTTTTGTTGTCAAGTAGATTGGAAAAGAATGATCAATCAATCACTTGTTTCTTGTGCTGTCAAATATAGCCATGACATCTTCATGTCCTAGGAAACTTGTGGGATATATAGACATAATAGTTCAACTTTTTCAAGGATGCCATTTGTTGGTAATCATTTCACAATTGTTGCAGTTAAGAGGTATCCACCTACACACTGGCAAGGGTTCCAAGTAGAACGGTCAATATTTGGGCATTGCAGTACTGCTGAACTACCATCAGGGGTGGTAGTGAATACCCCAGTAATCTATGAGCAGAGGAGGAAGTCCCCTATTGGTTGGATGCCAAGGAAGAGGAGAAGAGAGTCCAGTAAAGATAAATTGAGTTTAACAAAGACTATGCTTCCCTTTACTGGAATCTGTGTGGTAGTACCTTGACTGGGTGTACCCAGATGTGTGCATAGGGTGGAGGGAAGGGGAGCTGTCTTGACCCCTGCTTCTGGGAGGTGAGGATTTCTAGAGTTTTAGTAGAGCTTTCCCCCATCTATTTACTGGATGTACTGGAATCTAGGATGATTAGGGGGTGAAGAAGTTGCCAGCTGGCTAGTGGGAGCAGGAAGGGGGGATGCCTAGACCACTGATTCTTTCTTCCTGGTGGGGATGGGTGCTCTGAAGTTCAGTCCAAATTCTCTGGCTCAGGCTACTGGTTTAAGACTTTCTGTAGGTTTGGCCATATATAGAGGGAATACCTGGACCTATGCTTCCCAGGAAGTTGGGTGTTCTGGGAGCTGCCCAAGATCTCTACTTCTTTTAAACAGCACTTTCCCCATGAGCATCCAGCCCCCCAGAAACAGGGGGAACCTCTCTACCCACATAGCAGCCCTTACCAGCTCAAACTGCCCTGGAAGGCCTAGAAGCCTGGTAATTGCCACCAATGGACTGTAACTGACACGTGGCTTGGGGGAAAATGGTGTTAGAAGCTACAGAGACATTGGGCATAGCCCACCCTCCCCACAGCATCCAGCACCCCAGGAACCCAGAAGCAAAAGTGTCTCTACACATCTGACCACCTCCTCATCTCTCCATAGCTCAAATCAACCTGGGATGGCACAGACTGAGTCAAGTGCAGGTAATATAGGTTGGGGCAGTAGAGTTCTAGGTGCATACTAGAGTAAGCAGCTAGTATGCATACTTGCCATGTGGAAGTTTAGGGGATAATGAGGAGTGCAGTGTGGGATGCCTGGAGGACAGACTGTTTTCAACCATTTCTGACTGTTTTAGGCTGGATATAAGGAAGAACTTCTTTACTGTCCAAGCCCCCAGGGTTTGGAATAGATTTCTGTCAGAGGTGGTCCAAGCACCTACTCTGAGCACCTTCAAAAGACACCTGGATGTCTATCTTGCTGAGATCCTATGATGCCAGCTGACTTCCTGCCCCTGGGGCAGAGGGATGGACTCCATGATCTTCCAAGGTCCCTTCCAGCCCTAATGTCTATGAAATCTATGAAATCTATGATACCAGTGATGGATAGATAGTTCAGTGCCCACGTGCAACACTAAAATGTTTCCTGGACCTGATTATTCAGTTATACTTTTGAAATGTTCCAGGATATTTAAACTGTTTTAACTGACTTGTATGTCTGAAGCCATGTGGTTTAAATGGCATTTAAACAGGTCTATGCATTATGTCTCCCTGCAACCTTAGTGAAATATTTATTTAAAATAGCACCCAAGAAAGCTCCAGCTGGCTCTGGGGGAAGGAGGAGGTATTTAAAGAACTGTTGGAGTAAGTAGGGAAGAATTGTAACCACCATAATAATATATGAAAAGGGGGTGTTTAAAAATAAGTTAACTTAGTACCCTTCCACCAACTTAATGAAACATTCCATTTCCTTGGTAATTTCCCCAGACAATAATAAAATGTGATTTTCTAATCAAAGCAGGAACAATTGTAGAGAAATAGAGTAGGGATGTGATTATTTTGCATGTTGTTGCAATAAAAGGAAAATTAAGTTTATGTTTTCAAATCTTTCATGTCCTAGAAATCCTGATCAGAAATCCTAGAGAGAGATCCTTTTATTTATCTCTGAAGCTATTTACCTTTGTTCTACTTCTCTATTAGTTACCAGATCTACCGTACCTTGGTTGTCCACTTCTGTTTTGAAACTGTATTCCCAAGTATTTCTAAGGATCTTCTCTTCACCAAAACTAGGTGCCAGCTTTTATTCTGCAGCAGACAATACACAATATATTCAGGCTTTCACTGAAACTTGTGTTTCATTTCTTTTTGCAGGGGTGTAGGCACGTTGGTCTAAGGACATAGGCAGACAAGGTTCTTTGGGTAAATCTGATATATTTTATTAGACCAATTCAAATAGTTGGAAAAATTGAATAGAAAATAGAAAAGAAGAATTTTTCCAACTATTTGAGCTGGTCTAATAAAAGATATTGGATTTACCCAAAGAACCTTGTCTGCCTATTTCTTTTTGCAGTTTGTTATTGTGCAGGTGGAGAAGCTTCTGGAAGGTGTAATAAGTTGAGAAGAGGTTAAGAAAAGAAAATAGGGAGCAAAACACATTGAAAATGGGACTTGAAAAGAGAAGGATGCAAGTCCCATTTAGGAACATCAGTTCCTACCACCTCTCACTACAGTACATCTTTTGAAACCAGTCTCAATCTAGTCGTAAGTTCTCAGTGCTTCAATACCCATTCTAGTAAGAGAAATAATAATTTATTTACTCTCATCCTTGTTATGTCTTGTCTATTTAGACTGTAACAGGGAAGCAAGATTCTCTCACACTATGCACACAGAAACTAGCACAATTGGATGCCACTTTGTAGAAAACCCAGTAGGATATTTTAATGGACTCTGGAAGTATTTCAGAGTATCATAAACGTAAGAGTGAAAACATAGAATGTAACCCCTAGAAAATCATGTGATGTTCTCACAAATTTAGAAAAACTGATGCAAACCACAATACAAATAGGCAGTATCTGGTCTATAATGACCCTCAAAATCTTTCACTGATTGAACTCATAAATAGAATTCAGACCAAATCTAAGCACTGTCTGACATTTCAACAACAGGCTGTAAGCATGTCAAAAGAACATCATGGTCGATAATCCCAAATGCTTTTGAAAGGTCTGACAAAACTAAGAACAATAAAGAACATAGATTGGACAAATTCAATATATCAGACACAATTACCAATCAAGTTCCCCGCTATAGTCATAACAGAAAAATAATATTAAAATACCTAGAAAGGTTAAAAATGGGAACAACAAAATAATCATCTTAGAAGAGAAAAAATCAAGCTACAACAATACAATGCATGTACTGGGAGTTGGCTGCGACTTATTCATTGTGAGGAATTGCCTGGGAAACAAGTCGAAGACATAGAATATGCAAATATAGTGAGATAAAAAAGCACAAAGGTACTTTTCTACCAACCATTTTCTGAGGGAAGTATCTTTCAATTTACAATGCTCAGGTATAGTGGGAGTAAGAATTATGGGAAATCTGAAGTATGTCCTGTTAAAACTGTTATTTCATCTCCAGTAATATATAACTGTTCAACTGTTTCAGAAAGCAGAGCTGATAGAAGATGAATTTACACAAAGACCAAATGGGTGAGCCAGAAATAATGCGAATAGTTACTAGATCTAGTCAGAATTTTTTTGCTGTTTATTTTCCCCCAGAAAATTCCATTTTTTCAATGGAGCAGTCCAGAAAAATACATTAGTTTTTTAAAACATTCATCAGGAAAGTTCTAGTGTATCTTTGGAGGGGTTTGACCCCAGTATAGCAGAACAGTCCATGTTTAGGGTACTCGCGTGGGTTGTGGGTGTTCCATGTTCATGTCCCAGTTCTGCCTGATTCCTTAGTGTGAGCACAAGTATACAGGTATACATGATCCTAAAGATCTGCCTTAATGGGAGAACTGTACCAGCTATACTCTTACAATAAAATGCATATAGTTTTAGTTGTACAACTCTCCATGTGTTCCAGTGCAAGATGGATTTTTCTCAGGTTCTCTTAACCCCCACCAGCTTGACTTAAACTAAACAAAAGTCATTCTTGAATTTGAATTAGTATGTCCATGTGGGGAGTTATATCATATTTGCTACATCATCTTAAATTTCCAGCTTCCCTTATATGCTATAACTGTTCCATGTAAAAAGTTAATAACAATTTATACTCTGTTCCTACAGGAAAAAAATGATATCAGTGTAAACACTTATGTATCATTATAACTGAATTTATATTGATGGTAATAGGGGTGGGAGTGGGTGTAATTATATCAGTATAGTTAAAGCTGCAACTTATGTTAAAAATCTTAAAGCACTTTCTGAATGTAAAGCATTTAAAAGTAATGGCATGCCATCATCTTTACCTGTATTTTGTTGAGAAGTAAAGAAATGGGAATCCTGAAGTTCAAGATACAGAAATATTTCACTATAAACAAAACCAAATAAACAGGTGTTTATTAATAATGATTGTCATATTTTCTCAAGGCATTAATTTAAAACTTATTCTGGCTTAGGGTTTTCCATAGGTAATAGCACATTCTGACTTTATTAAAAAGGCACTATTTTCCTGAAATAAAAGACAAATGTTCAAGAACACGGGTTGAAATAATACAAGCATGTATGGTGTTATAAAGTGATTATATGAGCGAAGTCATTGCCCTGAAGGGTTTATAATATATGACCTCTTAATGCAATGTTTCTGTGTATTATCTACAAGGTCTTGCTTCTCAATTAAAAAGGTAAATTTTAAAAGTAGTCTGTGTGAATTTAGCTATGTAACTCCAATTAACATCAATGGGAGTACTACTGCTATGTCCCTGTGCTCTGCTTTGAAAATTTACCTTTAAGTTGCTGATCAAAAGAGCTTTATTTCTCAGTGATCTGATCTTAGACAGATCTCTATAGTTTTCTACAAGTCCTATTAACCAAACCAAAACATTCTTACTTAATCAAAACGATTATCTAATCTCATATTACTTTTAAAAACAAATTCTAATTCAGAAGATTTTTCTTGAAAGACAGGCTTTAAGGGCATGTATATACATGCTCCGGGTTGGAGGGTGCGTGCTTTAATTAAAGTGGATCTGATAGTTGGTCTAATTAAAGTGTCCACAGCATCATGAACTAAAGTTCATCCAACAAGCTTGAGCTAAAGCACCTCCACCACCATTTTGAAGCATGGGGACACTGAATAGATGTGACATGAAGGCTGCTGGAGATCATTAATTAACACTTTCCAGCAGACTCGATTAATCAAGTCTGCTCCAACATGTGCAATTAGCATGCATTGGAGCAGATTCCCAACACACGTATAGGTTCCCTAGGACACTATTTTATGTACTTCACTATATATGTGTGTATATATATATATATATATACACACACACCCACACACACACACACACACACACATAGTGAAGTATATAAAATAGTGTCCTAGGGCACCTATACATGTGTTGGGTGTCTGCTTCAATGCATGCTATATATATATATATATATATATAGGTCAACAGGGAATAGGTGACACGCTGTTTACTAGAGCACCCCAGGGAGTGACTAGGAATAACAGGTGTAAACTAGTTGAGAGTGGATTTAGGTTAGATATTAGGAAGAAATTTTTCACAGTAAGGATGGCCAGGATCTGGAATGGGCTTCCAAGAGAGGCGGTGGTTTCACTTACCTTGGATGTCTTCAAGAAGAGGCTAGATAGTCACCTGGCTGGGGTCATCTGACCTCAGTCCTCTTTCCTGCCAGGGACAGGAGGTCGGACATCATGATCCATTGTGGCCCCTTCCGACTCTACAATCTATCTATCTATCTATCTATCTATCTATATTCCTCATCCAGTCTAAGGATTGATAACCTTCAAGGCATGTAGTGAGTACTGCCTTTTTTTCTTAGCTTTATTGGAAGACTAAGCATGATTAATATATACCTGGGAATGACAATTGTTTGTGTCCTGGAGCAGAATAGGCTTCAGGAAGTTTATTTTTTAAAGGTGTATTAAGTATGCTATATTTTTTCCATTTCTGCTGGAAGTTATGACTTATGGAAAAAAATCTGTAGTGTTTAAACTTGTCTTAATACCCCTGTAGACTCAATTTCTGCAAAATGCTATGATTAAAAATCTCTGGGAGATTCCTTACATCGGAGCATATTTCAGTGCTTTTCCCCCATTCTGAGAATTGTGGCTCTTAATATAGTTATAGTGTATTATGTCTGCTTGAATTTTTAGAGAGAAAAGTAATAAAAGTTTGGAGACATTATGCCAAGCATATATTATTGCTCTGTGAGGGGATTGTATCACCTGAAGACAGTCAGGACAAATTTTTCCCTTCAGGTTTTAGCTGAGTTAGGATCTTATCTGTAGTAGGATGTTTATCAGTAGGTATGCTACATAGATGATGACAAGAGACATTTGTTAACATGATGATGATGATGCATGGTAACCATGCTCAAAACCTCCTTGAAGTTAATTGAAGCTTTCTCAAGTGACTTGATGGGCTTTGGATCAGGACTGTATAGATAACTTGCTGTTTAACTTATGCCTTGTTGATTTTTTTATTTCAATATATATTTAGTAGCTTACTATTTAAGAAAAGGAGGAGTGCAAAAACAGAAGAAATACTTGGCTAGAAGGCAAGAGACAAAGTAAAAAGATCATGTTAGGACACATATTGGATGTATTAGAGAATCTGCCTTAAATAGTTGGAATGGCACTCAGACAGCAGATTACAGTCTTCCTGACACTGACAGTATTTCTGGGTCATATTTTCACATGGATGAAAAGTTCATGAACCAGTTCTCCAAAGTCTTAGGTATAAATTTGGTCCAATTCAAATACAGGCATTTATTTCTCCTTCCACCTCTTTTTTCTATAACAAACATAGATATTTCTTGTATCTGCAAAATAAAATATTTCAATCATATTTTCTGTCCTGTACTATACTGTTCAGCCTCAGAAACTGTCACCATTTCTTTAACAAGTTTTTGAAATGGAAGTCATAATATCCATTCTGGATATTCTTAAATCAAAATAGTTCACCCACCCCCTAAACATATTGAATCTAAAAGTTAGAAGCAATGAAGTTTAAAATAATGGCAAAGTTCTTGATTTATTGTGTTGGATTGCTGTGTTCAGCAATTTAAAGTTATGTGAACTGCACTGTATTCAAATGATATACCCATTTTTGCCTCACAGAGGTTAACAGTGGATAACATAGAATGTAATATTTATATCCTATAACTATTCAAATATATTGTATACACCAATTATCCTAATGAGATAATGACAATTTAGAAAAGGGACCCCTTAATGAACCGTGGATGGGTACAATATTTTGGATTCTTCACTATACTAAAGCTATCTATGATAGGGTGGGTTTCACTCAGAAGAAAGGGAAATACCTAAGAAGAAAATGTAATAGGGGGTTAAAGCCATTTCCTAAGTGGCTAAATATTTGGAAGATGGAACTATACCCTAGGCTTGCATTGTTAGTGATTCTAATTTATGGCCTCTTCTTGGAGCATAATAAAAAGAGTACTGGCAAAAAGATCACATCTCCCACTTTCTGGAACACACACACACACACATGCGCACACACACACACACACACAATGGGACCCTCAAGAAGTTCGGGTAAAGGCATGATAGGATCCGATGCATGACTCACACAATTACACCTGCCATGCCACACATGCATGATAGAAGTGATGATTGTAGGATCCAACATCAGCTCTAATCACACCTTATTGCTGGTGCTGCGGGAGCCTGTGATCATGATCCTGGGATCCTCCTGCACCACAAAATAGCAAGCTACTGAGGTTAGCAGCCTGACAGCTGGGGGTGGCTCTTGGCTGCAACAACATGTGTAGCACTGCCACAGACACCACCCCCATCAGCTATGGAAGCTTGCACTTACGACTGCAACATAGTGCACCCCTGAGGTTGGGAGCCGTGTCAGCTGATGGGTCTCCCAGCCACAGGGGAGCATCTGGCGAGATGTTCAATTAATGGCATTATAAGGACGAGCCACCAAGTTATTATACATTTTTTGTGGAATAACTTTGTGGCTTATTCCTAGTTTTATCACTCTATTAATTGATTGAATGTGTGGCTAGATCACAACTTAAGTCATGATTAACTAGATGAGGCCTAGTTTTCTTGCTGTATAACTCAAGAGCATGAGACAAAATGTTCAGTCTGATTGCAGCATATTTTAGTTAAATGGTTTAATTTCTGAAGTGCAAAAGGGTTTCCTTAGCACAATATAATGAACATATCTCTTAGGAGAAAAATGCTTCAACTGCATATTCATGCTTTTGGCACTTTCTGAGTGAAGATTGTCAACAATGACTTCCCTATATGCTTGTTTCAGTCTATGATATGATAAAGTAACTTGACCACAACAAAGAATAATTAGCAAAATTGTTGCCTGACTTGCTAGGTACTTCCACTAATGGGGAAGGTAAACTCACTTGATCTTTTTTTTATATTACCAGAATAGTGTGATGCAGTCCAAAATATTGTACCCACCCTTGCTTCATGTGGGCATTTTTATTCTTAATTGCTATTTTTATTACATTATTTGCTCACGAAAGACATCTGAATAGTTAAAAAATAAAGTACTCCCACCCTGATTTCAGAGTTTGAAATTTGCAGCCTTGTGTATTCTACCCTATTTCTTGAGCCAAGTTTCCACTTGTGAACTCCGGCAGTAACAGAACCTACCACTAAAAAATGATCTAAATGTTTGTCACTGCTTGATAAATAAAGAATAACCATAATACTCAGTCTAAAAGCATAAATATGTTTCACCTTGTTCAAAAATAACTCTGGTCAACCTGACATGTGCTGTTAACAAACTTGGCAATTCATCTCATCTTTTCATACAATTATTTTATGGAGGAAGTATATTTAGAAATTTACCATTCCCAGTGGAACAATCTACTGTCACAGAAATGGTCACCTTTTCTGTCTATGCTGCCTTCAAAATAATTACTAAAAATTCAATTCAATCTTCTGTCTTTTTTTCTGTTACCAAGAACTCCAAATTGGAAGGTAAGTGGCATCCCCCCACCTCACTGGTCACATTGTTGCAAAAGTAAATATTCCGTGCAACTGACAAAAAACAAGATAAGGTGCTTTAAAACAAGAGATAAATCAATGCATTAGGCATCAATTCTCTCAGGGTTGTATAATATAAAGTATTATCAGACTCTCTTAATGATTTATTCTTCCCTATAGAAAGCAAACTCCTCACATACAAAAGCCCTCTTAAAGTTACACAGTTCTTCATAAATACGGAAAGGAACCTGAAACATGCATTTCCTTCTTTGTGCACAACTACATACTCCTGTTTCTCACAGGAGGGCCACTCTCTCTCCAATCTCTCAGTCCTGATCCTCAAGGGAAATTTACACAACACACCCCAGAGACGAGCCTATGAGCTCCATTTCATCAACCTGCTGAATACTAGAGATCAGAGACTAAACATAGACATTGGATTTTTGATACATTATAATCTGCCTGGCAACTGACTCCCCAGCCCAGCCCAGCCCAGCCC
>NW_005841894.1:305163-317884 GCF_000455745.1 Alligator sinensis
CAGCAGGAAAGCTGACACTTCAGTACTAAGACAGAGCTATACAGCAACATGCAAACTTACTATGATGAAATATTTTATCATGATCCTGTTTGAAATTATGACCCAAATATTGTTGGGGTTGTTTTGTATGCAAAGGCCCAGATCTTTTTGTAGCTCTAGAGGCAATTTGTTTCAATTTCAGCAGTCCAGTATGATTCTGTTCCACCTGAGTTTTTGAGTCTGTTGTAATATATGTAGGTTTGCTATACTTATGTTTCTTAACCTGAATTATTCATTATGCAGGCTCTTATAAGATCTGTGCATGCACCCGTCCAGTTCAATATGTTTTCCTATATGTCTAAGTCTTGTGCCTTTAAACACACACAATCCTCGCCAGTCCTGATATACCACAAACCAATAAGCATGTTCAGATTTTGAAGCTAGCCCCAGGTGCTTTTGGCTTGCAGTAAGCTCCAATTCATGTCTGGCAGTGACAGCTTCCATTTCTGGTCACTCAGAAGCACCAGAAAGATGTAAGGCAAATGTTTGAGTGAGTATGACAGTACAAGAGAGGTGACAAGGGAATCCCAGACAGAGTAACCAGTTAAGACCAGGACAGTTAGGCTAGCATGGTAGGCATGGGGAGCAAGTTTATTGAATAGGGATGAAAGTGGTTTAGGCAAGGGCTTGGAGCAGTGTAGGGACACATTCAGTCAGTTTGGCGAGTCAAGTAGGGCTAGGAATAGGTTGCACTTAGCTAGTTAGGGCTGGGAAAGGATTCTTGTGAGAGGACAGACCCAAGGCTAGGTCTGGGTAGGGCTCCTGTCAACAGAGCAGGTGTGGGATAGCTACAAGCAGACAAATGTCTGCATGATGCCAGTCATGTGTGCCATGGAGTGTGAGTGAGTCATGTAGACTGCAGAATGGTTGGACTAATGCCTAGAATGATGAGCCATATTGTCTTCCTGTGTTATATGGGGCATAATCCTTTTCCTAGCATCTTCTGAGTACACATTACCAAATTACTTCCCTGTCACTTAGGTGGCAGGACATCAGCAGTGCCCTTGTCTTACCTACTTTTAGTTATGGCATCTTCTAGGGCATTCTTGGTGTTTCTTATATTTTGACTTGTAGTTGTGTATGAGGGTTTGACATGGTAATTCTGGGGTTCCTTGGCCAGGTACAAACACTATACGTTTACTGGTATAAGTGATAAGAAACTGGTCTATGCCTATAACAGAACAAAAGTTCAGCACACAAAACTGGTCTATATCTATAACAGAACAGAAGTTTGGCACATAGACTGATTTAAACATGGCAGAACCCAATCTCAGATTTGTACCCCCCTCTGTCCAAAGTGTGAATGTGTATTCTGTTCGCTATAGATCTAAACTACACCACTTACAGAAAACCACGCAACTTAGATGGATTCCGTCTTAGGCTTTTTTAATGTCTTTTCCTATGCCTTGGGTAAATGATTGCCTAGAAAAGTGGAGGGGGGACTGGACTCAATGCAAGAGGCCTGACCCTTCCAGTCATTTGTTCCCATGTATCTTTGTAGTTAGGAATCTCTTTGTCATATGTGCCACCTATTTGTCTCAATGTTCCATGTCCATGCACAAATGCTATGAATGCCAGCTTCATAGTATACTTTCCTGTCAGCACAGATGCATCTTGGAGCTGTCTATTCCATGCTTAAACTGTCAGCTACCCAAGGCAGCCAACCTATTTAGGCATTTCTTAGCCTCGTAGAAAGACTTCTCGATAGTCATTTCTTTGTTAGTGCCTCAATGTCAGTTCGGTGGGGGCACATCTCTCACAGGAGGGCCACTCTCTCTCCAATCTCTCAGTCCTGATCCTCAAGGGAAATTTACACAACACATCCCAGAGATGAGCCTATGAGCTCCATTTCATCAACCTGCTGGATACTAGAGATCAGGGACTAAACATAGACATTGGATTTTTGATACATTATAATCTGCCTGGAAACTGACTCCCCAGCCCAGCCCAGCCCAGCCCAGCCCCTGGCTTGTTTACTTTTCATTCCATCCAGGAAGAGCACACACCAACTGCTGCAGCTTCCTGAGCCTGACGAAGGGTTTTTGAACCCGAAAGCTTGCTTAATAACTATTCTCCAACCATTTGGGTTGGTCTAATAAAAGATATCAAATTCACCCAAGGAACCTTGTCTGCCTATGTCCTATAACTACACGCTAACTCAAAGAGGTATTATCATAATGATAGTAATGTTTAAAAATGTTAGCTGAAATTAGGACCCAGTTATTCTAGGAGTGTAAATGTGTGGTTCAAGAGAGTTCTAATATGAAGCTTACCATCTAAAAGACAAAGTGTGGTTGGAAACAGGTACGAAGTGGAATGACTTATCTAAGGTTACATAGCAGGTCAGCGGCAGTGTCAAGAGCACAACTCAGAATTCCTGCTTTGTGTACTGTGCATGTCTAGTGAACGCAAGACATTAGGTCATAAATTTATAGATCCATAGATTGTAAGGGGCTGGAAGGGACCTCACAAGATCATCGGGTCCAGTCCCCCTGCACTAGGCAGGAAAGACAACTGGGGTCAGGTGACCCCAGCAAGGTAACCATCTAGTCTCATCTGGAAGATTTCCAGGGTAGGTGATTGCACCGCTTTTGTAGGGAGTTGATTCCACAGTCTTGACACCCTAACTGTGAAGAAGTTTTTCCTAGTGTTAAGCCTGAAATGGTCTTCCAGGAGTTTGTGGCCATTACTCCTGGCTTTCCCCAAGGGTGCCCTGGTGAACAGTTTTTTGCTGAGCCCTTGATGTATTCCCCTGATATAGTGGTAAGCTGCTACCCAGTCCCCTCTCAGCCTTCTCTTTTTAGGCTGAAGAGGCCCAAGTCCCTCAGTCTTTCCTCATATGGCTTGCCTTGCCAGGCTCTGATCAGGCAGGTTGCTCTTTCCTGGACTCTCTCAAGTTTTTCCACATGCTTGTTGAAGTGTAGCACCCAGAACTCAATGCGGTACTCCAGTTGCAGTCTCACCAATGCTGAGTAAAGCAGAAGAATCACTTCCTTGGTTTTGCTTGAGATGCTTCGGTTGATGCATGCCAGAGTGTTGTTTGCCCTGCTGGCTGCAGCATTGCACTGATGACTTGTGTTCATACTACGGTCTATTATTACTTCTAGGTCCCTTTTAGTTATGGTGCTGGTCAGTTTGGTGCCATTGATCATGTATGTTGGGGATTGTTCATCCCTGGATGGAGCACTTTACGCTTCTCAATGTTGAGCTTCCTCTGATTCGGATCCTCCCAACCTGCCAGCCTATCTTGGTCCACCTGTATCTGCAGTCTATCTTCAAGAATGACCACACTCCCTCATAACTTGGTGTCCTCTGCAAACATGGCCAGTAAGCTCTTCACCGCCACATCCAAATCATTGATAAAGATGTTAAAAAGCACCCTGAGGGACACCCCTAGCCACTTCTCACCTAGATGACACAGATCTGTTCATTAAAAGTCTCTGGGTCCTACCCCACAGTCAGCTTCCTACCCACCTAACTGTCAAACAGTTAAGCCCACAATCCTCCAATTTTTCCATGAGACCATCATGGGATACCAGATCAAAGGTCTTTTGGAAGTCTATGTATACGATGTCAACCTTCCCCCTCTTATCCAGGTGGTGAGTTACTTGGTCAGAGAAGGAGATGAGATTGGTAAGACAAGACCGACCTTCTGAAAGCCTACCCCATATAGACACCTTGATAAATTTTTCAAGGATTTTCCTTGGGATAGGAGTTAGGCTAATTGGACTATAGTTACCTGGATCCTCTCTTCTCCCCTTCTTGAAGATGGCCACAACATTGGCCCTCCTTCAGTCTTCAGGGACCTCCCCCGAGCACCATGAGTTTTGGAAGAGTTTCGCCAGAGGTCCTGAAGTGACTTCAGCCAGATCCTTCAGCACACTTGGATGAAGTTCATCCAGTCCTGCTGACTTATAAATATCTAACTTTTCTAACTGATCACACACCAGTTCAGTGTCAACAGTAGGAAGGTGGTCATTCCCATCATGCCCATTCTGTACCCTGTCTAGCATGATTTCCCCCTTAGTCCAGTGAAACACCGAAGCAAAGTAGTCATTCAGGAGTTCAGTTTTCTCCTGAGTATTGGTAACCAGCTATCCTAAGTTGTTAAGCAATGGCCCCACACTTCCATTTGTTTTCCTCCTGTTCCCTACATGTCTAAAGAAGGACTTCTTATTGTTCTTCATTTCCATTGTTAGTTTAAATTCGGTCGCCGCCTGAGCCTTTCTAATCTGCTCCCTACAAGTGTGGGCCATTGTTGAATAGTCCTTTTTGGGGACTGTCCCAAGCTTCCATTGTTTGTATGTCTCTTTCTTCTTTTTCAAGAGGACCATGATATCTCTATTAAGCCAAGAGGGCTTACCAGCCCTTCTGCTCCTTGACCTTTCCTCCACATGGGAATGGACTTCTTTTTGATCATGTCATTGAGGAACGACAACTCTTCAAGCACTCCTTTCACCTTTGGTCCCTGGTCCCACAGCCCTGAGCCTGTTGGAATTCATAGATTCATAGATTCATAGATGTTAGGGCCAGAAGGAGCCTCAATAGATTATTGAGTCTGACCCCTTGCATAGGCAGGTAAGAGTGCTGGGTTCAGATGACCCCAGCCAGATGCCTATCTAACCTCCTCTTGAAGACCCCCAGGGTAGAGGAGAGCACTACCTCCCTTGGGAGCCCATTCCAGATTTTGACCACTCTAACTGTGAAGAAGTTCTTCCTAATGTCCAGTCTAAATCTGGTCTCTGCTAGCTTATGGCCATTATTTCTTGTGACCCCCAGGGGTGACTTGGTGAGTAAATGATGAACTTATAGGCAGCCACAAGGTCACCTCTCAACCTTCTCTTGCGGAGGCTGAAGAGTTCCAGGTGCCCTAGTCTATCCTTGTAGGGTTTGGCCTGCAAGCCCTTAACCATATGAATATCCCTTTTCTGGACCCTTTCCAGGTTATCCACATCCCTCTTGAAGTATGGCGCCCAAAACTGGACCCAGTAGTCCAGCTGCGGTCTGACCAGTGCCCGATAGAGGGGCAATATCACCTCCTTGGTTCTGTTTTTCATGCATCTACTGATGCATGATAAAGTGCAGTTAGCTTTGCTGATGACTTTGTCATACTGATGACTCATGTTCATCTTGGAGTCCACTAGGACTCTGAGATCCCTTTCTACTTCTGTGCTGACGAGCAGGTCATTTCCTAGACAGTAGGTGTGCTGGACATTTTTCCTCCCTAGGTGCAGCACTTTGCATTTCTCCTTGTTAAATTGCATTCTATTGTTTTCTGCCCATTTGTCCAACCTGCCCAGCTCTGCCTATAGTTGTTCCCTGCCCTCCAGTGTGTCCACTTCTCCCCACAGTTTTGTATCATCCATAAACATGAACAGAGTACACTTCACTCTCTTGTCCAAGTCACTGATGAAGACATTGAAGAGTATCGGTCCAAGGACTCAGCCCTGTGGGACCCCACTGCCCATGTCCTTCTAGGTCAATACCAACCCATCCACCACTAATCTCTTTGTACGACCCTCTAGCCAATTTGCCACCCACTGGACTGTGTTATCATCCAAGTCACAGCCTCTTAATTTGTTCACCAGTATGGGGTGGGATACCATATTGAAGGCCTTCCTGAAGTCTAAGTAAGCATTGTCTGCCCCTACTCCTGCATCCAGGTGTTTTGTAACCTGGTCATAAAAAGAGACTAGATTAGTCAGGCATGATCTACCTGCTATGAACCTGTGCTGGTTTCCCTCAGCATAATTTTTCCTGCTGGGCTCTCACTTATATGAGCCTTAATAATCTTTTCAAAGACTTTGCCAAGGATGGAGGTGAGACTGACTGGCCTATAGTTGCCTGGATCCTCCTTCCTCCCCTTATTGAAAATAGGGACCACATTGGCCCTTTTCCAGTCCTCTGGGACCTGGCCTGTGCACCATGAGTGCTCAAATATTCTTGCCAGTGGCTGTGCAATGACATCAGCCAGTGCCTTCAGTACCCTAGGATGGAGCTCACCCGGGCTTGCCAACTTAAACGCATCCAGTTCCTCCAAGTGCCTCTGCACCATCTCAGGGTCTACGCTTGGTAGTCTGGCACCCTGCTGTTTCTACTGCTTATATGCCCCCCTTTTGCCCTTAGGCTGCTCTGAATTTCTCTGGTCAGCCAAGGAAGTCTCTTGGCCCCTTTCCCCCTTTTCCCCCACATCGGGATTGTCTCCCTCTGTGCCCAAAGGATCGCTTCCTTAAGGCACAGCCACCCTTCCTTGGCTCCCATCTTGCCAAATCTCTTACTCTGTAGTGCATCATTGACTAAACACCTGAGTTCACTGAAGTTAGCCTTCCTAAAGTCTAGCACTTCCACCCTACTAGTTACCTTTCCCACTCTACGCCTTATGATTAATTCTATTATTTGGTGCTCACTGTCCCCCAGGTGATCCTACCACTGTCCCCTACCATGTCATCCCCCGTTGCCAGTACCAGGTACAGTAAGGCATTCCCCCTAGTGGGACCATGTACTTCCTGCATCAGGTGGAGGTCCTGTACGCAGGATAGGAACCTGTGTGAGTGGTGGGAATTTGCTGTCTGAGTCTCCCAGCAGATGTCAAGGTAGTTTAGGTCCCCCATGACTACCGCTTCCCTAGTCTTTATGGTCTCTGAGAGCTGCCTCAGAAGTTCCAAATCTAGTTCTTCCCCTTGGTGTGGGGGTCTGTAGCAGACCCCTACCACCAAATCCCTTTCCCCTTGACCTCCATGTATCTTAACCCACAATCCTTCTACTTTCTCCTCCTCCAATTCCATTTTGATAAGGGTCAATGTATAACGGTCCTTGACATAGAGTGCAACCCCTCCCCCTCTCCTCCCCACTCTATCCTTTGTGTACAGCTTATAGCCCTCAATGTGTACCACCCAGTCATGGGTAGAATCCCAACAGGTTTCTGTTAACCCCACTAAGTCTTAAGTGTTTTCTGCAGGCAGGAGTGCTAGTTCATTCTGCTTGTTCCCCATGCTTCTAGCATTAGTGTATAGGCATTTGAGCCCTGTGACTGGCGCCTTTGTTGTCCCCCGGCTCTGATGCCCAAAGGGCCCCTTATTGCTTACCTGCTTATTGCTTACCTGTGCTGTACTGCTGGCCACCCCATGGATTGCAGGTTCCCGATGTTCTTCTTCTTCTGCCTCCCTGTCCCATGTCTGAGCTAATTTAAAGCCCAACATAGGAGATCAGCCAACCTGTTGGCTTTTTCACTTTTTTGAAATCATCAACCTGGTAGCTGATTTGCCTGCCATGTGACAGATAGTGAACGTGATGGTTTCATGGTCACTATCGCCCAGGCTACCTTTTATATTCAAGTCACTCACCAGATCATCTCCTTTGGCCAAGATCAAGTCTAGGAGAATGTTACCTGTGGTCTGGGTAATTGAAGTCACTCAGGATGACCTTGTCCCATGTGCATGCGGCCTCTGTCGGTTCTCAAGAGAATTCCAGATCAAGCTCCTCCCCCTGGTTTGGTGGTCTGTAGTATACACCTACAGTTAGGTCTCGCTCACTGCCCCCCGCTTCCCAGTACTTTGACCCAGAGGGTTTTGAGCCGTTCTTCTTGAAAGCTGATGTTGGCCTCCAGAGAGGCGTACTGCTCCCTCACATAGCGAGGTACACCTCCACCTTTCTTCCATACTCAGTCCTTTCTCTGTAGGATGTAGCCCTCTATGGCTATATTCCAATTATGTGAGGAGTCCCACCAGGTCTCCATAATTCCTACTAGATTGTAATTCCCACTGGAGAATAGGAAAGCTAGCTCCTCCTGCTTGTTCCCCATGTTCCTGGCATTAGTGTACAGGTACCTGAGTCCTCTAATTGAGACCCTTGATTTCCTGTCATGTTGAGGGAGAACCATTCCCTCAGCTTTTGCTAGAGTGGCTCTCCTAGTGTCCCCAAATTTGGAGCTTTCTTGTGTGCCAGTCCCCAGGTATGCTCCAGCCAGTGTTTACCCATCCCCCTGTGAAAAGACCTGGGCAGGAGCAGGTGCATCCTGCAGATCAACACCTGGCTGCACAGGTGGCATCATCAGCAGGGCTTTTCTTCTTCAACCATGGGATATTCCAAGATGAAGGATTGCTGGTAAGAGATTGACTAGTGGAAGGAGTTGACTAGTGGTCCTTTCTTCCAGAGATCCACCTAATGAAGAGAGGGAAAAGTATCTTTGCAGACAGGCTTGCTAACCTAGAGAAAAGGGCTTTGAACTAGGTTCACCAGGGGATGGAGGATTCATAGATGCTAGGGTTGGAAGGGACCTCAACAGATCATCAAGTCCAACCCCCTGCCTTGGCAAAAAAGAGTGCTTGGGGATCAGATGACCCCAGCCAAATGCCTATCTAGCCTTTTCCTAAAGACCACCAAGGTAGGGGAGAGTACCACCTCCCTTGGAAGCCCATTCCAAATTTTGGCCACCCTTACCGCAAAGAAGTTTTTCCTGATATCTAGCCTAAATCTCCTCTCTGTCACTTTGTTCTAGTTTAGCGCAGAGTACCCCCTCCCTTGGAAGCCCATTCCAAATTTTGGCCACCCTTACCGCAAAGAAGTTTTTCCTGATATCTAGCCTAAATCTCCTCTCTGTCACTTTGTGACCATTGTTCCTTGTTACCCCAAGAGGTGCCCTGGTGAACAGAGCATCTCCAATCCCTAAATAATTTGCAGGCAACCACAAGATCACCTCTCAGCCTTCTCCAGTGAAGGCTGAAAAGGTCCAGGTCCCTCAGTCTCTCTGCATATGGCTTGTCCTGTAACCCCTAACCATATGAGTGGCCCTCCTCTGGACCCTCTTGAGTCTATCAACCTCCTTCTTTTGAAATCCAGGATCCCTGGTGATGTCATGGTGGGGGTTAAATAATTTGCAGGCAACCACAAGATCACCTCTCAGCCTTCTCCAGTGAAGGCTGAAAAGGTCCAGGTCCCTCAGTCTCTCTGCATATGGCTTGTCCTGTAACCCCTAACCATATGAGTGGCCCTCCTCTGGACCCTCTTGAGTCTATCAACCTCCTTCTTTTGAAATCCAGGATCCCTGGTGATGTCATGGTGGGGGTTTGCTATCAACTGCCAGACCAAGCAGGAAGTGGTGGATGAGGCTTTCTTCAAACACCTAACAGAAGTTTCCTGATCACAGGCCCTGGTTCTCATGGGGGACTTCAATCAACATGACATCTGCTGAGAGGCCAATACAGCAGTGCACAGGCAATGCAGGACATTTTTTGGAGAGTACTGGGGACAACTTCCTGGTGCAAGTGCTGGAGCGGTCAACTAGGGGCCATGCTCTTCTTGACATGCTGTTCACAAACAGGGAAGAATTGGTGGTGTATGTTATAGTGGATGGCAATTTGGGCAGCAGTGACCATGAGATGATTGAGTTCATGATCCTGAGGAAAGGAAGGAAGGAGAGCAGCAGAGTAAGGACCCTGAACTTCATAAAAGCAGACTTTGATTCGCTTAGTGAATTCACAGGCAGGATCCCCTGGGAAGCCAGACTAAGTGGAAGAGGAGTCAAGGAGAACTGGCTTTACTTTAAAGAAGCCTTACTGAGAGTGCAAGAACAAACCATCCCTGTGTGCAGGAGGACTAGCAAGTATGGCAGAAGGCCAGCTTGACTTAGCAGGGAACTCTTCAGCAAACTAAATCACAAAAAGGAAGCTTATAAGAAGTGTAAACTTGGACAAATAACTAGGGAAGAATAAGACAGCATTGATCAGGCATGCTGGGATGAAGTCAGGAAGGCCAAATAACAATTAGAGATGCAGCTAGCAAGGGATATAAAGAGTAACCAGAAGGGTTTCTACAAGTATGTTGGTAGCAAGAGGAGGCCTGGCTCTGTGGATGTGGGGAGACCAATAGATGTGGTGAACCTTGATTTTAGCAAGGCTTTTGAAACTGTCTCCCACAACATTCTCTCATGCAAGCTGAGGAAGTAAGGGGTGGATGAATGGACTGTAAGCTGGATAGAAAACTGACTGGAGCATCAGGCTCAGAGTATAGTAATCAATGGCTCAATGTCTAGTTTGCAGCCAGTATCAAGTGGAGTTCCTCAGAGGTTGGTTCTCGAGCCAGTAATGTTCTATGTCTTCATCAATGACCTGGAAGATGGAATAGGGTGCACCCTCAGCAAGTCTGTAAATGACACCAAGCTGAGGGGAGTAGTAGATACACTGGAGGGTAGGGCTAGGATTCAGAGTGACCAAGACAAATTGAATGATTGGGCCAAAGGGAATTTAATGAAGTTCAACAAGGACAAGTGCAAAGTCCTGCTCTCAGGACAGAACAAATCCCATGCCCTGGTACAGGCTGGGGGCTGGCCGGATGGGCGGGAACTCGGGAGGAAAGGACCTGGGGGTTACAGTGAACAATAAGCTGAATTTGAGCCAGCAGTGTGTCCTTGTTGCCAAGAAGGATAATGGCATACTGGGCTGCACTGGTAGGAGTGTTGTCAGTAGGTCAAGGGAAGTGATTATTCCCCTCTATTCAGCACTGGAGAGGCCACATCTGTAGTACTGTGGTCAGTTTTGGGTCCCCTGCTATAGAAAGGATATGGACAAGTTGCAGCAAGAGAAGTTTAGGTTAGATATTAGGAAGAATTGTCTCACTAGGAGGGTAGTAAAACACTGGAACAGATTACCCAGAGAGGTGGTGGAATCTCTATCCTTGGAGATTTTCAAGACCCAGCTAGACAAAATCTTGGCTGGGATTATCTAGTTGGGGATGTTCCTGCTTTGAGTGGGCACTTGGACTAGATGACCTGCTGAGGTCCTTTCCAACCCCAACTTTCTATAATTCTCTGTTTCTAGGTCCCACCCCCCTGCCCTGATCTGCTGGTGGGACAAGTAGCAGTGAGCTGTCTGCTACCTGACCCACCAGTGGATCAGGGTAAAGGCCTGGGAACTGTCCCTCCTTTCAAAGTCCCTGGCCCCTAACCAGGGAGGTGGGGCTAGGAGCTCCCTGCTGCTGGGGCAAGGGTACACAGTCCTCCCCCTGGCAGCAGGCAGCCCCTGGGGGCAGGGTGTCTCCTGGCCTTGTACTCCCTGCCAGGCCCCGGGCTATCACCCAGGGGGAACTAGAGTTCCCTCTGGTGGTGGTAGAGGACCATTGCAGGACCCCAGGAAGTGGGACCAATTTGCTGCCATTAGCAGCAAATCTGCTGCTACTTCCCTGCATGTGTAGACACCTGCCTGAGAGCATTTACTCATGAGTAAACTGATCCTGGATCAAAAGCATGTGTAGATGCATCCAGTAAGCTTTGCCCGGGAACACATCTACACAGATTTGTGCCCAACAGAAGTAGGCAGATCCAGGCCTGCTTCTACTCTACTCTGGCCCCCTGCAGGATCCAGGGGTAGCTGCAGGCTCTGGCCACATTTGCCTGGATGCCAGGGGATTCCAGGGGAAGGCTCAACCTGGCAGGGGGTTCTGGGAGTACAGACTCAGTCTGGCAGGCAGTTTGAGGCAGGCCCAAGCTAGCAGAGGGCTGCAGGAGAGAAGGCTAGGACTAGCAGGAAACACTGTTCCAGGAGCCTATCACCAGGGTGCCATGGATGGTCCATGCCCTCCCCTACAGCAGTGGTAGACAGGGCACTGTAGCTGCAATGCACTCACAAATCTTCATCCAGTAAAGTACCTGGGTGGCCGCTCATGAACCCCAGGCCCACAAGGCAACCCCAAGACGATGCACAGGGCAGGTGAGGGCAGGTACTGTCCATACTGCTCAGCCTACTCCCTCTCCTCCACCATGGGTCTGGGGCCAGCAGAACCTATGTGCAGAGCTGGCCCAGCTGTGGGCCCCGTACAGGGCTTACCAGAAAGGCATTCCTGTTAGTCTGATACTGTCCTTGCTGGCAGTGAGGTCATCCAGCTTCCTACAGTGTCCTGGGGTGTGGAAGCATGGTGCCTGGCCACCTGGACAGTGGCCACCTCCAGGGAGGAGCTGGAGCTGCTTGTCACTGTGTCCATCCCTGGCCTGGATTCCCTGATTGGTGTGTGCGCCCAGAGTTGATGAGACAGGTGTTGGCCTGGAGTCCCTGCAATGTCAACCGAGGCCAAGGGCAATAAGCATGCCAGGTTTTGTCAGTGGTGCCCCTAGGGCCCTCCCCTGGACAGTTTTCACCAGCACTGGCCTGCAGTGCAGGCTCTGTCAGGCTACCTGTGTTCATAGATTTCATAGACATTAGGGCTGGAAGGAACCTCGGAAGATCATTGAGTCCAGCCCCCTGCCCAAAGGGCAGGAAGTCAGCTGGGGTCATAGGATCCCAGCAAGATAAGCATCCAGTTTGATCTTGAAGGTGTTCAATGAAGGCGCTTGAACCACCTCCAGTGGCAGGCTGTTCCAGACCTTGGGGGCTCGGACAGTAAAGAAATTCTTCCTTATGTCCAGCCTGAAACGATCTTGAAGTAGTTTGTGACCATTCGACCTCGTCATCCCTTGGGGCGCTCTGGTGAACAAACGTTCCCCCAGATACTGGTGGTCACCCCTGATAAACTTGTAGGTGGCCATCAGATCACCCCTGAGCCTGCGCTTTTCCAGGCTAAAGAGCCCCAGGGCTCTCAGCCTGTCATCGTAGGGTCTGCTTCCCTGACCTCTGATCATGCACGTGGCTCTTCTCTGGACTCTCTCAAGCTTCTCCACATCCTTTTTGAATTGTGGAGCCCAAAACTGGAAGCA
>NW_005841894.1:319212-333639 GCF_000455745.1 Alligator sinensis
CGGCTTTCCTGAAGTCAAGGACTTCCGTGTTGCTGACTGACTTGCCAGCTTTTCGGTGGATGGTGAAGGTGATCAGCTCGTGGTCGCTGTCACCCAGTTTCCCATCGATCACTAGGTCACCGACTAGGTCATCCCCAATAGCCAGTACCAGGTCGAGCAGTGCTTTGCCTCTCGTTGGCCCATAGACTTCTTGAGTCAGGTAGAGGTCATCCACGCATGAGAGGAAGCTTTGCAACTGCTCGGATTTTGCTGAGCAATCCTCCCATGAGATGTCTGGGTAATTGAAGTCACCCATGACAACCATGGTCCTGGAGCATGCGGCCTGAGCCAGTTGCTGGGCAAACTCCTGGTCAAGTTCAGGACTTTGGGTGGGAGGTCTCTAGTAGACTCCCACCATTGTGTCCCCTGTGCCATGTTCCCCATGGATTTTAACCCAGAGGGTCTCCAGTCGTCCACCCTAGTTGCCAATATCGGCTTGCAGGGACGTGTAGCTTTCCTTAACATAGAGAGCTATACCCCCGCCCTTTTTATCTACACAATCCCTCCTGTACAGGGTATAGCCATCTATACCCGTGGTCCAGTCACGGGTGGAGTCCCACCAGGTCTCCATTATCCCTATGACATCATAATTATTTGCATTGAGCTTATTCCCCAAGCTCCTGGCATTTTTGTACAGGCAGGCAAGTGTCCCCTGGGGGGCTCCTTCCTTGCCCACAGATTTTACCAGGGCTGGGGCAGGGGTGGGCTCCCTTAAGTGCCTTGACCCGCTGGCTTTGCAAGGATTGTTCAAGTACAAATGGCAGCCCTTTGCCAGGGTCCCTCATGGCCAGAATGCAGTCCAGCTTCTGTATGAAGGGCATGGTCCTGTGGGTAGTCCCAGATTGGTTAGTTGTGGTCCATGACATGGGCCCACTGAGCCTGCAGGGCCTTTACCTTGATGAAGCACTGCCCAGGCTGGCCCAGACCTCTGGTGGCTGTGGTCCCACATACAGACTGTCATCTCCTCATATATGGGTGTTTGACCGGGTGGCCTGGCCAAACTGCTTCTGCATGTCTGCCTCTCCCCAGATAACTGTGAAGTCACCAGTCTATTGCTCTATCCAACTGGGGCTCAGGGTGATTTCTCTGGTATCAAGGATGCTGCCATTGCAGATGCTGCCATGGGCTTTGAGGGCCAGGCAGGGACTCCAGGTATCACTGTGGTTCGCCATGTGCCCACAATGCGGGGCACAATGTGTGAGGGCAGGCAGAAGCTGGAAGAGGCCCCAGGGGTCAGGCTGGGGGTCTGGAGACAAGCTTGAGCCTGGGATGGACATAGAGGTGTCCCTACAGAAGTGTCTCTGCTATATGCCTAGAGAAACTCCCAGCCACATGGCTCTCTTCCAGGCAGGAGGCTAGCCCCCTGCTGGTGTGGCTGATCAGGAGCAGATTTGCTCCTGGTCACAGTCTACACATGCAATGTTGTGGATTAGGTAATGCATGGCTAATCTAGTACCTATAGAGACAGGTACTAACAAACGGTGCATTAGACTAATTTATTGTGCAGTAATTGCTGTGTACGTGTAGAGGGTGATGCTTTACTGTGTGTTAAATTAGTCTAATGTGCAGTAAAGCCTCTCATGTAGATGTTCTCACTATCACTTCTATATCCCATGCAGATATAAAGACGCTGTCCATTAAATTGTTATTCATGATTTGAGAGTGGTAGGATCCTTGATCTAGACAATCTATCCCCATGTTAATCATTTAACTGTCTTTAATATATCATGTGCACTATCTCATTAAATAGTTTGACCACTTATAACAAAAGATGAATATTCCTTATTAGCTAAATATAAAGTATGTGTGCATTCTATACTGTCTG
This sequence comes from Alligator sinensis, assembly GCF_000455745.1. NCBI lineage: Eukaryota > Metazoa > Chordata > Crocodylia > Alligatoridae > Alligator > Alligator sinensis. Next base: position 321,077 of record NW_005841894.1, read on the forward strand.
AGAAGGAAATTCTAGGGAAAATTTAAAAAAAAATAATGACAACAAGTAGTTATAATGTAAGGAACCCAAGAAATATGAATTAGAATTTTACACACTGACAAGGGAAGTCAAGGGTGAGTTATAGGTAGACATAGCCATAATACTGGTGAATCTTTTGCAAAGGTCCAAATAGTACTGCCTGATAAGAAAGATGTTCTGTACTTCCTTGTCTAAATGGTAGATCATTTTTTGAGTCAAGACATAACATTTAGTTATGCTAGGCAGACCTATCAGACCAACCTGTTTTTTGTAGCTTCTTTCTCAAGGATAAATCAGGAGCAGAAAAATAAATCAAATCTTACCATGTAAAACTTAAAGAAAAACAAATATGCATCTTATTGAAGGGGATTTGGTTGTTGTATAGGGAAGATAACACATTCAAAACTACTTAGTCTTTTAAATGATTCAATATTTTTTCAAGAGTTATATTTTAACCCATTTTTTGGAATAATTATATATCATATGTTCTTGGAATCAGGAGGAATAGTTTCAATGGTCCTTGAGGCTTTGGAGTCTGTAAATCTTTGAGTTCTCATATTGAATTTTGTCTTCATATGCCCTGTGACAATGGAAATCTCAGTATTGCTTTTAATATACCTATAATACATCTAACTCTGCTTTAAGACAATGCCCAAAATCAAATGTCATGCTTCAGGACTTCAGTCAATTGCCTGCAGAGATGAGGAGAAATTTCCATCTCCCCATGCCTAATTGGCCAGATCTGTTCTAGGTTTTTGGTTGTGTTTTTCTTGGAAACAAGACGTTGTTAGTGGTAGGACACTAAATAGGATGGACCAGTACTCTTAGAAAGTACAAGGATTCCTTTTAATTACACACCAGGCTGGTGTGTTTTGATCATATCCTAAGGATAGAAATGACTCCTAGATTTGGGACAGGGAAAGACTTAGTTCTAGACGTATGCCACCTAAGCAAGTGTTTATCATGGGCTTTGGGCACTGGTCTGCTCTCTGTTAGTGGTACACAAGAGTTTTAAATCTCCAAAGGACCAAAAGCATGAGCTTAAGTGAAGTTTTTACAACAGAGAGGTATCTGTTTGATATGTGATTTATGGAAAGTCATATTAAATAATCTAATGATCCTTTGTGGCTATGAAATGGATGTTCTTAAAAGCAGGTATCACAGTTTTTGTCTGGCTTTCCCAATGATTCTATTAGTATAGACTGTGAAGCTAAATGAGCAATAGATCAAATACTCACCGCAGGGAACGAGATGGAGTGGAGGAGAGAAGAGATGATGGAGGGAAAGCAATGCTTCTGGAGCAGCTGCTCCATTAAGATAGAACAGCCCAGGGACGGGGAGGGAGGGGCATGGTGCCAGGAGAGCAAGGGATCTCTCTGGAAAAGGGGGGAATCCCCTAAGATCAGTTTTGAGCAGGTAAGAGAGCTCGACTGGATCCTGATAAGCCAGGAGTCACTGGCAAAGCAGATTCTTCTATACACAATATCCTGAGCAGCAATGGAATTCCAGCTGAGATGGCCATGCTGTCATTCAGGTTACAGCGAAAGTTGGTTCTGTTGTTTTTTTATTTCATTTGGACTTTGAATTAAGCCAATTCGGCTCTAAAGAGACTTAGGAATGAGAGAGCCTGAGCTATGGTAACTCACTCAAACCCTTAAAAAGCAGGAGGGCCTTGAGAACTCTGTTCAGGCAGGACCCCACCAGGAGGCAGTGAGACCTGTCAACCCCTCCTTACTGGGATTGCTCAGATTTACACTCCCTGTGGTATGTTCCAACTCTTTCCTGCCACGTCTTGATTTTTCTATGATGTTATTATAGAAATGATATATGATTACATATGATGATCAAAGTGGCCTAAGACCAAGAGAGCCAAAGCTAAGCCCAGAGGGGACAGCAGGGGCAGCCTGAGGCTGAGAAGGCCAGGGCTGAAGTCCAGATGGAGCATAGAGGTAAGTGGCTAGTGGCCAATAAGATGCTGAGACTGAAAGGCCAAGCCAGAACCAGTAGGCTTAGCCTATCAGTTTAGAGCCAGAGTAACCTATAGGCTAAGATTAAAAAGGCTAAGGACTGTATAAGGGAGTAAACGGTGACAGAGTAACATCTGCAAGGTATTGGCATGGCTGCAGGGAAAAAGGCCACAAATAGCCCTTAAGGTGACTGATGCCCTGAGGTACTGATGGGGTCAAAGGGAGCCCCACTTAGGATGTGAAGAACAGGACTGGGGCTCTGCTGGGTACTGCACTGGCCAAAGCAGGCTAGGACTAGCTCAGGGACCCTGGGGCAGCCTCCCTTCTACAACAGAAAATAAGTCCATCTAGGCATGACAGGAAAGAGGAAAAGGGAGGGTACCCTGAGGAGCCAGAATGGGGCAGGTGCTGTGTGGCCACCAGTGGGTGTCATGGAAAACCCTGGGGATCGGTTCTATCTGCTGAACATTTGGATAAGTAGTGGGTTTCCTGCTGGGAGTTTAGAAGCAAAGTGGGAGAGGAAGCAAACTATGAGTGGAATAGTGTGCTGCAAGGAAGAGCCAGGGGGCTATGCTGGGACCAGAGCCTAAGGGGCTTTCCTTCTCCTCCTCATATCTAGGACAAGGAAGAAAGATTTGATTTCATTTATCTGTTTATTTGTCTGTTAGTTTAAAAGATCGTATTTTGATTTGGAAAACTGGCTGGAGGGCTCCTCAGGGAATGAACCTATCTGCAGAAGCCAGCACTCTAAGCAGAAAAGAGATTCCTGCCCAGATCTTTTGTGAAATATGAAACATCATAACCAGAAGGAAATATGATTCTACATCCTGCTTACCACCAGACAACTTCAATGTAAAAAAGACTTTTCCAACCTTTCTTTGAGCCTAATCTATACAAAATGAACTGTTCCAAACAGGAGACTTTACCTTTCAGCTCTCCTGTGAAATATGAAATTTTATTTTTACCTAGGAAAACGTTTACAATCTTTGCAATCTCCTATGCCTGATGAAGGATGCCTGTGCCTGAAAGCTTGCAAATAATTTTTTTTTTTTTTTTACAAATATCTAGTTGGTCTAATAAAAATATCACGTCAGCCACAAGTTTGGATTCCTTTTGCATCTAGACCAACATGGCTACAACCTGGATACCAGTCTAAGTACTGCATTTATATCTCCCCTCCCCTGTCCCTCCACATAGCTTGATTTGTCATTTTCATGTGCAGTTACTACTACATATTCAGAGGTCTGGACCACATTTCCTCTTCAGTTTTATAGTAGCAATGATAAGATGAGAATCCAGGTCTTTTTCTGAGATGAAGCATAGCTGTCTCCTTCTTCTTTTTTATTTGGAGGGGGGAGAGGGGACATAAATCTGTGGGGTAAAACTATACTGAAGATAAACATCCAGGACACAGCTGATAGGTATAGTACAGGTCAGCACAACATATAAAATCGATGAAATATTTGCTGGAAACCATAGTAAATGACAAAATCAATTTGCCAATCAGCTCAGCAATGTTTTCATTCCAAACCCATACAGGCAGTTGATTAGGAACATACTTGCAGTTATTATATCCATCATTTCAAGCAATGTCAATGGATGAGTCCTCTGCAAAATTTCAGAAGAAAGCAAGAAAGAAAACTCAGACAACTCAGGACAAAATCTTTCCTGGCCTCAAAATGTAATGAGCAGTGTAACTGGTTGATATGATGCAAACAAAATATAATTTTTCTATTTTAGTTTTCCACCAATTAAGGCCAAGTACCAGGTAACTGTCCATTCGATTTTGGCCATGCTTCATGCCACATAAGTATTTGCTGTATTAAGGAGCTCCTAGTCTAAATCAAAAGCAGAAATGTATGACAAGCAGGCTGATATTAAATTTCCAAGGACCATCATTTAACAGCATTATGTAAGAAGTGTTTTTATCCATTATTAAAACAGACCTCCTCTGCAGAAGACTGAATAGAATGTCCTAGGTCACCAATTTCCTCCCCTCACTGAATATATTTAATAATTGCATCAAGCTCTATCTTAAAGTAAGTTGTTATTTTTCCCACTACTACTGGCCCTGGAAAGCTGTTCCAGATCCTTACTCTTGATCATTATAAACCTTCTTCTGATTTTTAGCCTAAATATGAATACATTTTATATCCATTTGCTTTTATGCTAGCACTGTCTGTTAGCTTAAACAGATTATATTTTCCCTAATATTTACCTCCCTGATATATTTAGAGAAAGGAACATAACCTAACTCGGGCTTCATTTTGATAAGCTAAGAAAGTAAAACACAACTACTTGGTTTAAGGTACCTCCTACGTCTACAACCTTCATGTTTGTACACAGACTGTCAATATGGCAGTAAGATTCCAAAATAGAAAATAAAACAAAAGAATACTTAAAGAAGTTCAAGTATTCTTTACAGGCTGCAAATGGGCATTGTATTTGACCCATATCTGATTGTCCTGGATTTTGACTTAGAGCAAAACAGAAACACCACACTCATTTATGCATATAGTTCTTCAAAGTTGCATTGATGTTTTTTTACCAGTTGGTAGCTAGTGAGAGTACACATCCTAGGCAGTTTGAACAGAATGACAAATACACACCAGAAAATCCTGGGGCAAAGTAATAGTACATTTTATCCCACATACTTCAGTAGGACAGTGGTCTTGCACATCTCTAGGGAACATGGGAGAAAACACTTCATTCCAGGACAAGTGCAATATCTATTTACTACCATGGGAATCACATTTTCTTCAAGATCTGACCGAGCTTTTATCTGAGAGGTTTCTCTGAAAACAAGTATTATTGCAGTGTATATTCTAAGCTACTCTCCATTCAAACTAAATGTGTTTCAATATAGCCAAAATGATGCATCTAGGGAGAAATAATGAAGTCTGTACATATAGAACAGAGGACTGTATTGTGGAAAACCAGGAGAGTAAAACATAGGAGTTGGATTATGATTTTAATTTTATAAAATCACCCCTCCAATTCAGGAATATAGGATAAAATTCTCATTATCGTATTTTAAAAGGATCTTGAAAAATTGAAGGATGCAAGGAAGAGCCCCAAACCTGTTTCCATGAATGGAGAACGTACCTTAGAGTGGGAAATGTAAGTAGCTGTTTAGTTTGTCAAAAAAGATGGATAAATGACTTGATTACAGTGCAGAAATAGTGTCATGGGGAGGAAATACTAGCTACTAAAAGACTTATTAATCTAGTGGAGAAATGTGTAACAGGAATGAATGCTGGCAAGTTAAAGCTAGATAAATTCTAGTTAGAAATGAGACATTCATTTTTAGCAATGTTGGTTAACTACTAGAATAAAGTGCCTAAGGCCGTGTGTAGACGAAATGATGGGTGTGTGTGCATGACACTTTAAAATGGGCTAAATGCCTTTGCACTGCTTTAATGGTGTCGGTGTTTGCATGTGTCAGTGGCGTATTGCACATTAATTCCAGCCACTGTAGGAAATTCAGTGGTGTAATGCACCTTAAATGACTTGGGGCTCAGCAAACTAAAACTCCTGTGGGCGAAGCACTGGGATCCATGCAGCTCCGTGGCTCTGCAAGAAGCCCTGTAGGTAGCCTGACAGCAGCCCAGGAAGCCAGGCTCCATGCAAGAAAAGCGGTGAGCCTTATCCCCCCCTCTCCCCCGCATTGAACCTGCCTGCCTTCCTGAGCTGCATGGGGGCCCGGTGCTTCTTTCCATATCTGCAGTGGCCCCTGGGACCACCTGAGGTGGGTACTTGTGGGTGGGTACTGCCTGGGTGGAGCTGCACAGAGGGAAGCACCAGTCCCCCTCCCTCCCCCCACAGCTCAGGGATCGCTCCGCCACCGGCAGCTCACCCTCCCCACCCCACTGTCGGAGAGGCAGGTAAGTGAGGGGCATATACATGACACAGGGGTTTACTTCACCAGGTACTCAGTGGCATGGGGGTGTGGGGGAATGTGTGTGGGTGTGGGGGGGATTATGTGGGAGGGGTGGGTCCTCTGCCAACCCCCCTGCATGGCGCACAGCCCTCTCCCCCCCACAGCAGCAGCCACCATGGTGCTTGTGGCCGCTCCTGGCAGAGACCCCTGGTAGCTGCATATGGTGCAGGGCTCTGGCCCAGACCTGCTGGCATGCACCCTCAAACAGGAATGGGTTGCTTTTGCTGTCACCCATGGCTCACAGCACCACATGCCACAGCTGCATGCCCTTGGACTGGGCTGGGCTGGGTCCTGCCTCCATGGAGCCAGCCTGGCCTGAGGGCATGCAGCTCTGGCATGTAGTGCCAGGACTCACAGGCGACAGCAAGAGTGGCCCAGTCTTGTGTCAGGGCATGTGCCAGAGGGTCTGGGCTGGCATCCTGCACCACGTGCAGCCATGAGGGTTCTCTGCCAAGACAGGCCACAAGCACCCTGATGACTGCTGCTGCTGCTGTGGGGTACTGTGTCCCATGTGAGGCAGCGGGCAGGGGTCCCACCCCACCACACAGTTCCCCTCCACCCTCACACAGTCCTCCCACACCCACAGTCCCCCCCCATCCTCACACAGGCCCTTACACCTATGACCCCACCACAATCCACCCACAAATCCCACACCCCCACCCACAAGCCAGTTTGGGAAGGGAGAAGACACAGCATGGTGGGACTGGACTGGAGCAAAGCAACAAGTAGGAGGGGGTGAGAGGCAAAGTAGGATCAGATGGGAGTAAAGCAGCAGGTGGGGGAGGGGATAAGAAGCAGATCCCATTGGGGAAGTGGTAAAAGGTGGGGCCATGGGATCAGGCTAAAAGTAAAGTGTCAGAGGTAGTCGGGAGTGAGACAGATTTTAAATAAAGAGTTATTGGGGCAAAAGAAGATATTTAATAGGAATTATCTGCAATAAGGTAATGTCATTTGAATTAACAAGCAAAGTTTGAAAGAGGATTCCTAGGCTTGGCATATGGGTCAGGGTGCTAGCTAGTGAGGAAGACAGGAGCAAATACTCCACATTGATAACATGGTAATTGCCAGATGGACATTGGGTAAGATAAAAGTTGAAAAGCTACATAGTGAAAAAGGTATAAGCCTTGATGCAGTTAGTTCCCATGGTGAAAAACTAAGGAAGTATCAACTAAGATTCTGGGGACATGCAAGATGATGACATGTATCAATGTTTGCTATAGACTGTAGCATCCTAGTCTTCACAGGACAAAAACAACAAAGAAGACTTAGAGCCTTGTTACATGGTAATTTTAAGTGGCTCCTGAAGCTCTTAACCCTGAATTTGCTGCATATAAGCACCTTTATTTAGCTTAAAGAACTTGTTATGTGGCTCAATGTTATGCCACTCCAGTGCAAAATTATTTCTGATCTGCATAACTTTGCTCCTGTGCCATTAAGGTATGGCCACTCCTCACAGCTGTGCTACTCAAGTTGAAGGTCTCTAGTATACCAGGATGCAGTGGCTCCCCTTCCAGGTGCTGTTTCTGCCCACAGCTGAAGATGGCAGGTGGGTCAGGCTGGCAGGTGGGTCAGGCTGGTGGGGAGCGAGGAGAGGGTGAAGCATATAAAGCCAGAGCTGGTACACCAGGATAGTGCTGCAGGATGGGTAGGGCATGGCCCAGCACAAGAGAAAGAGGAAAGTCATGTGAGTCAGTGCTGAGGATGCAGAGAGTGCGGGAGGGGCGGGGGGTGCCTCTGGTACTCACTCTGCTGTCCAGCCCTGCAAGGTACTGATGGTTCCATTGCTGCCCAGTCTGGGAGCATTTCACCATGCTGCCTCCCCACTGATTTCCTCTCACAGCACCATGCCATGGCTGATGGGAGCATTTAGCAATGCTGGCAATGGCAATGGTGGCAGTGACAGGGCAGGAAGGGTATGATACCCCATCACGGTGAGCCACCAGCATGCTGCCTGCACCCATGCCAAGCCCCAGAGAAGGCAAGTGACAATTACAGTTACATGTTCCTGCCCCTTCTCCCACCCCATCTCTTACACCCTTGCCCAAAGTACAGGAATAGATGCTTGTCCTGGCTCACCAGCCCTGCTCACCAGTGGAAAGTCAAAGCTCTGAAGGTGGGAGACAGTCAGAGAAGGTTTTTAGCTTTAAGGTGTGACTGCTCCAAACTCCAAGCTAGTACTAAGCTGATCAGTATTTGTGTATCTTACAGAGTAAGGTGTAACAAAGAACATAGGTTTCAATAGTTCTTAGTACATATGCCGCCATAAAAACTATTCTACAATTTTAAAGTGAAAAACATAATAGCTTAAATAAACATTTTATAGAAAAATAACTGTTGTAGTTGTTTTAGCCTTTTGCATCTGTTAGATATATGTTAAAATTTTGTTCAGAGAACTTAAATAAATAATTTTGTAACAATTATAAAGTTGTAGTAATACAGGGCAAAATGAAAAATTATGAGTTCTGAAGAAGTACCACTAAAGAACATTACACCTTTTCATGTTGAGTGTAGAGTACAAATAGAGAGTAGCCTCCAAATGTTTAGTGTGGAGTGTGTACAGTAGACTGATTAACTGCGCATTACAGTATCAAGGCAAAAACTGTGCTATTAAGCTAACATATAATAGTATTAGTCTACTGTGAATTAACCATCACACAACAAGTGTGAGATCACGCTACTGCTCAGTACAGCAGCCTATGGTGCATTTATTTAGTACTACACTTGATGTGCAGTAGGAGTTGGAGTATAATATGAATATGGAGAAATCTGAATAGAAGAGAGAGAAACAAAGCAGCAGCACACTTTGGAAATAGTTAACAGAGATTTATACAGTAAATTAAGCCAGAAGGATATACATTTTGTGTAGTCTCTCGCTAACTTATCAGTAGTATAATAGAATAGATTTTATTGTGTTTAATCTCTTTTTTCTTTAAAGAGCAGGTTTGGGATTATTGCTGTGATATTTTGAAGTACTGAACATCCCAAAGCATAAACTCTATGAATATTTGATTTCTGATTGTCAACTCATGTTATTTGTGCCTGTCACAGAGTTTATGCCTCCACAATGTTTCCCTGACATTAGGCCAACCATAACTGCATTAAATAAAATCAACAAATGTGAAAAATGAGAATGAAAGGGCAAGATGTAACAAATCTATTTGATATGCTGAAGGGATTCACATGTGTGTGTCCTTTCCATTGGTGATGTGTACAGGGGGCAAGGGGGGTGGGGGAACCCTTCCCCCCCCAATTTAATGTTCATTGATTTTATTAATAAACATCGATAAACATTGAAATGTATAGAAAGGAAGGAAGGGAGGTAAAGGGAAAAGGAAATCTGGGGCTACAGGAAATGGCGTGCCACACACATGCATGTGCACACACTTGCAGCCAGCACTATAGGGTGGTGGGAGCTACTTCTGCAGCACCTTCCACTCCACTTTAGGCAGGACTCAGGAGATGCTTCTGCAGGTAAGTCTATGGGATGGGGCGGGGATGTGGGGCATTTGAGGACCAGGGGTTGGGGACCATCCCTGTACCATTGGGGCTGGAGACTGAGCTCTGGTGACCCCAAATGAGCCCTGAGACATTAGAGGCCTCCCTGATGGCACAGGGCCAGTCCAGGCATTCCAGAGCCTGATGCACAGCCCCACTGGTGCAAGACCAATCTGGACACAACTTTTAAATTATGCCCTTGATCAACAGGATGTTTGAATAACAAATTATTTTTAAAAGAGATGGAAGTAGGTACATTATATGGAAATGTATGACTCTAAGTTGAGAACCCAGGACAGTGCTCTTGCTCTGTAAAGGAATCCAAGGAATTGGCAGGCATGACCCAGTGTTACAACACCTGGATAGGTGAGATATAGACTTTACAGAAAACCTCCCCATTGCGCTTCCTCTTCCTAATCCATGGGTGGCCAGCCCATGGAACATATGCTACACACAAGTGCCAGGTGTCTTTACTCTGTTACCCAGGGCACACACTTTGTTGGGTATGCTTCTGGGGCATGGGGAGTGGCACTCAGGGAGGGTCAGGGATTAATTTTTGGTGGGTTGGCCAAAAAGTTTAGCCATCACTGTTCTGAAGTATTTCTGCACCTTGTACTCAATATTGCTGAGGGCACCTGTTCTTGAGCATGGCCAGGCTATATTCTCTCACACCAAATCCAGAATGCTTCAGGGAATTCACCACCTGCCTACAGCCACTGTCAGGCACACTAGGATCTATGGGAGCATGTGCTCTTAGAGTAGCATTACTCTACATTTCCACATTTGAAACATGTTAGCAGGAATGTGGGGGAAGCGGGCAGTCCTGGCAAAACTGGGGACTTATTCTGGTGTTGACTTACCCAGAAAACCTTTATGGAATATATGCAAACATTCAAAAGAGGGTTAGGAGGGTAAAATGTATTATGATATACCGGAGATCAGACTACATACTATAAGACTCTTTCTGGCCATAAACTATATAAAACCAGGTCTCCCAAACCATAGGGGAGTGCTTTAGACAGTAGGGATCCACTACAACTAATGAGCCATGAGATAAGGGGAGGTAAGTAGCTATGGTCCCTCTTTGGCCATGTTTTCATTGAAGGACCTTTAATCAGTTCAAAGGAAGTAGGCAAAGGCTCCAGGATATATATCCTAAATAGAAAGAGATGCCTCTGTGAACACAAACTGGGCACATCTACACATGTGATTAATAAGCATGAATAAACTCTGGATCTTATTGCTCCAGAGTTTTTTTGCTCCCAGGTGCACCATCTGAACATGTGCCCAGGAACAAAAACTCTGTAGTATATTACTGTGGAGTTTATTCATGCCCAGCATATGGAGCCCAGTCAGAAATAGCCTGGGTTGGCAGAGAACCCAGAGGGTCAGCCAGCCAGCCTGCTCTGATGGGGCTCCACATGCTGCAGAGTGGCTGGCTGAGGTACAAGGGTGCTTCAGCAAGGGGGCTGCCTGCCAGCTAGCTCCACACCAAATCATCCTGTGCCCCACACAGCCAGGGCAGTGTCTACACGTGTCCTGCTGATCTTTGAAAAACTCTGCAGTAGGGTAGTACTTGTATTTTACAAGTACTACCCTGCTGTGGAGTTTATTAATTTTGTGCACCTTAATAGGGGTGCAGGTGTACTGCACGGTTAATTAGTCAACTGAACAGTAAGCATCTCGTGTAGATGCACCCACTGACCCCGTCTGCATGAGACACTGACTGCACTGTAGCTTGTTACTACCGTTCAGTAGCATCCCATGGCATGAAGTGTGATGCAAGACTAATGAGCAGTAGTAATGAGCTACTGCACATTCAGTGTCACCAAGAAGTCATTGAGGATGCTACTATGCAGTAATTCTGGTTACTGTACAGTCATTTAGTACTTATGTATGCAAGTACTAAATTACTACACAGTACCAACTGCACAGTCAGCATCTCATATAGACACAGCCACTGTGTCCTAGATTTGAGTGGGATTTAACATATCCCTCTACTCGCCCAGTTTAAGATGACCAGTTTATGCTTCTCTACTCTGGTTCTTGTTGATCACTTTCTTAGGCATATCTAGACCACTCCTGTGGTGACTCTGGGACCTCTATTGAGAAACAAGGCCTTACCTACTTACGTACTGTGAACTTGTTGCTCCCAAAAAATATTGTGCAGTTTACTTTTGGTAAGTGCTTTCAGAATACCAATACCAGGCCTTCTCCTGAAAATAATGGTAGGCATGACCAGAACTACTCTAGTAGTGACTATATAATATTTTTTCAGTATGAGTCATGTGTGAACTGGGATAGGACAGGCAAGATTCATCTCTCAGCAGCAAGCTTGGAGACAACATGGACATACTATTAATTTCAATAGCCTCAGTGCCTCAGCTGTCAATTCCACTATGGAGAAGAGGTGTCTAAATCCCTTTATAGATTTTGCTAACCTTATTTTTTTAACACTTTTCTTCATGTAGCATGTTTATTGTATTCAGCCATAGTGCATTTGGAATAAAATAAATATTTTAATTAGCTGCTGAGCATTAGCATATACTGTACATGTAATTTTATAGCCAACGAACATATCTACAGCATTCAGTTTTATCATTCACACATTTTTAAAGTTTCAGTGCCCAACTGGTTATTTCTTCTGTCTCCTATATCTGTTAAGTAAGATTTTGTTTTATTTAGATAATAGTTACAGCCATTACTATATGAATCTATCTTGGTTAGAGGCATTAATGGTGCCTGAATATTGTCTCTGAAAGTTACTCTCTTCTGAAGAATTGTTGTTTATTAAACTGAACCACTTGAAGGAGGTGGGTTTTTTAGTAGCTCTAATATTCTGATACTTTGGGGTTCTTTTTAGATGGAATAAGTCAAACCTAGTACTTGCAGTTGCTTGGTTTGTCATGTACAACAGGTTCACTATTAAAATCCTGTAATGGTGTTTATGGGTCACTGCTCCAACTAAAAGCACTACTAGTTCCTGGCTGTATAACAGAATGGAAAATATGTCCTGAATTCTCTCAAATTTGTGAACACTAAAGCCACCAATTCATAGAAACAAGATATGTTACCAATCAAACTTGACTCGCATACACCTGGGAATAGGGAAGTGAAGGATATTCAAATAATCCAAGCAGGAA
>NW_005841894.1:333670-339002 GCF_000455745.1 Alligator sinensis
ATGTGCTGAGGTGGTTACTCAATGAAACAGGAACACAACAGTTACTACTTAATATATTTCAGTTGTGATCATGTTTAAGTCTGAGGAGATGTGCTTTTGTTTAGTCCTCTATATTGTTTTTTTTTTGCTTTTTGTTGGTATGACTAGGAGTTTAATGAAGCTGGCACAAAGCCTGAAATGTAATTTGCTATTTTTATTACTTTGTCAATATTGTGCATTAAGGCCCTCAATAGTCTTCGATGAACGTAAAAGAACTCTTTAAACCAAGCAAAGTAGAAATGAAAACAGGAAATGTCTAATGCATGTTTCTTAATACTATAGGCTAGATTAAAGCTTTAGAAGTGGACTTACTAATTAATTTGAAACTGTTATGAAAACACAAAGTGCCCATAGAGGTAAGGTTTCCATGATTTTCTGGCAAAAGCATTTCTTGAAAGATAATTCTTGTTTTTGACAAAAACTATGGATAGCCAGGATATATAATAGCCTACATAGAAGCCATAGTTTCTCCTATGCCCCAGGAGAGATGGAATACATCTGTATTTCACTTCTTAGATCAGATTCATAAGTTACAAAACAAAGCTTCTGGGGAGTAAAGAGAGAGAGATGTAAATCTTTAATCTTATTTTCTGCTGATAGTTCCATTTTATATTTTCTATAGTAATTTTGCATCATCTCAAACTCTGAAATAAGTAGCTACTACATTTTTTTTCTTTTTGTAGCATGTATATGAAACATGCTTCAGATAATCTCCTGATATTCAGCAGATAGGAAGTAAATTAATATAAAATTAAAAGAAAAGAAAAGCAAATACCTAGAAAATTAAAATAAATATTACATTAGTAAATGGTTCCAATTGAAGAGATTGATACATCTTTATTTTAAAGACTATACAGCGGTCCTAATTTAGAATTTTGTCTGAGAAAAGATTGGCTCAGCTACATGTAAATGCAAATATGCAGACAAATTGATTGTGTTTCACTGTGTCAGCAAAGGAAAGGTGTTATGTGAACAGATATGTATTCATGAGTTCAATTACGCATTTTAGTGCTTAACTAAAATAGGACTTTTTGACTAAAGTTTTACTATACATAATTTCTTATAATGATCCTACTGTAATACTTGATGCACACAGTTTTGAGACTGTGGACTACCCAGTTAGGACTTTAAGGCCTTTTGCACTAAACAGAAAGTTTTATGAGGAGGAAATCCATGTAACCAATCAAAACTTGGCCCTGCATTCCCTTGTGCAAGTGCTATATATGTATAAGGCGCAGCACAGGAGACAAAGCAAGCAAGTCAGAAGGTAAGAGTGGAGAAGTCGCAGCATCCATGTAGTATTGTCTCCTTGATAGACACGTTATGGGTAATATTCTTTTATTGTTATGTTAATATGTCTCCCTAGTCCCAGTCCCAATTTACTTAAATCACATTTCTGAAACAGCTGCCAGCATCCATGAATGTATGCACTGGCAGGGCTCAATCTATAATCACGGGAATGTTTACACGTGGCCTTAGGTACCTAAGTGTGATTCTTTTCCACCCTTTTCAAGTCCCTGAATATTCATATTGAATGTACCTTTTCACATACCATCATCTGAACTTTAAGTCACAAAAAAGCAGCTAGAAAGAGGACCTGTCTACCTTTTCTATCAATAGTTTTCCGGGAACTTGAGGAAGGTGGAGTAGAATTATATTTAGGCACCCGACTCCACATACATGTTGAATAAGTGAATTAGAACGTGGCCCTAAATGACTAAGTTCCAACAGCATAGTTTTCTAAAAGGGAGACTGAGCCTTTTAGATACAGCAGAGTATAAACCTAAAAATAAATAAATACATAAATAAATAAAATGAAGAATCAGGCCAGTGTACCTTTATTACTATTTTTATACATTCAATATTTGGCCACAGATTCCAAGTTAGGTTTCTAAGTTCTGATTTAGTAAAATAGCTAGCAGTCAATGACCATGATTTAAATAAGGTAACATGGCAATATCTCTTTAGCCCACAGAGATCTATTTATAAGCTGAACAGCTTGGATTTATGCTGAAGTTTATTGTTATAAATACCAGTAACTAACTAGTCTTGATTGTCCCACTGTAGCTATAAAAATGGCCTCTAAGACAGCTGCCACATTTTACTCATACTTGGGCAGTTCCACACATTTCTTACAGTATTTTAGAGTGGAAAAAGCACAGACATTCTAAACAATTTGTATCATATTTCAAAGAGTTCCTAAAATTAACTGTCAGGATCTTAAAAAAGAAAAATAGATGCAACTTCCTGCATACTCCCTCCCCTTCGAACTCTGGGAAATAGAAAAAATATATAATATCTTCTAAAACAGAGGGGGGCAAGTGTTTGGCAAATTTGCCACAAAATAGCCCCATGCCCTCCCTAAGTGTCACTCCCATCCCCTTCCCCTACCCACTTGGCTGCTTTACTTTGTATTCCCTGCCATGTGCTCCTTCCCTGTTTTGCTGATCTGTTTTCTGTCCCCTCCCGATCTGCCACATACCACACACAAAGGCTGCCTGTGCCACTTCTGGCACATGTGCCACAGGTTGCCCCCACCCCATTTTAAAATATTTAATAAGATTCTCCTAATTTTGTTATCATGAGTTACTTCTTAAGCATCAATAGGATAAAATATACCTTCGAGTCAAAACTGATATGATTTTTTTTAGTACTTTAGAAGATTATAGGAAATGTTTATCATTTGAACTTCTAGTTTATACAAGAAGACTATGAAACTGTTCTTTATAATACATTAAACATTTCAAAATAACTATTGAAATGACTGACAAACCAGTTTTCCAAGAGGTCCTACCTAATGATGATTTCAAAAGTGTATGTAGAACAGTGATGACATATTCCAATAATTCTGTCTTGATACAATAGAGAGATAAGCAGTGAAATGGCCATGACTAACCTCAGGCCTAGACTCAGAAAAGTCTAGGGAATTCTTCTGTGTGGGAAGCAACTTAAGGAAAGAAACAAAATGTAATTGCTGTGGAAATATGCTACTGTCCTGCATGTGTCTCACTGCAGACCTGACTTTCTTTTCTGCATACTGGCCAATCTATTTATGTATGCAGATAAGGTAACCCTCATAGCCCACCATTTCATATAAGAAAAGGTAGAAACTAGAAATCTACTGCTTTACTCAAGAATATTGTCATAGGTTCAGGATTTAAATGTAGGTCTCTATGCAAAAGTTAATGGCTTGACCACAAGACATTTATTAGTCTCTATTTATTAGGTACATTGTTTTTTTCTGTTGGGTGTGTTTTTGTCAAATACATATTTGTATACCTATACTGTTCTGAATAGCCCACAATTCATCACCAGCTGTCAGATACCAATTAAGGCAAAGAAAATACCTGTACTACAAGACAGGGATTTCAGGGGGGCATACTTCTTTCTTTGTTTTTTTTTTCTTTTTTCTTTCTTTTTTTGAGCAGACATAAATTCACTTTGTGCTCTGCTATTGCTGACAAAGACTGAAAATGTATTCATAACTGGAATATACCAAAGAATGTTTATTTACATAAATAGAAACAATATTCCCACTGTAACAACAAATATTACATACAGCATTTCATAGTCTGTCATCATATATTGAGGTTTTGGGCATTCTTTTTTCAGGTCTGGGGTGCACTGTTTGCCCATGGGAACACTGAAAGATATTTGGACTGACATAGAGTTCTTACTGAAGTGCTTTGAGATACAGCTGGGTTTGCCTATAGCTGCATCTTTACCAAAGTAGGGAATTTGCCATATGCCACATGCTTTAAAGCAGTGGTTCTCAAACTTTTTCAGCTTAAAATACCCCTCGTTAGACTCAAGAAAATGTCAGCTCTTATTTTTCACTCATTTTTTTACATTAAAAAAAAAAAAAATAGAGCAATTTCTGTTGCAGAGCTCAGAAAGACCACAACAGGTCAGAATGTTTTAACACTATGAATTCTTATTTGAAATCCCTAGGTTTATCTGGTGAATCAGGTTTTCACACTCAACAGTGCTAATATTGCATGGAATCCCCATGATACCCTTGAAAGAATCTCAAGTCACCCTAAGGCGCTACAGCACCCTTCTTGAGAATTGCTGCTTTAAAGTGTCTCAAATGCTGGGAAGGATTGTTACGGTACCTTACTTCTTAGAGAAAGAGTTAGAAATAGTGAGGAGGAAGTAGTCTTCTTGTATTGTATCTTTTTCAGGCAAAGCCCTGGAACAACTTGGCGCACACTGGTTTGGGCAGAGAGCACCTTGAGCTCTGCTCCTTGCAGTTTATTTGTTTTTTTATCAGGAGTGAACCATCCTTTTTCTTTCTTTTTTTTAAATACTCTGTGAGTATCTGTTATATTGATTTTTGCATTTGGCTTCCATACCCCTGCAATTTTGTGCTACTTTCAATCTCTTTGTACTGATATCTCTATTAAAAATGCATCAGAGCTGGAAAAAATATCATGAAATGACTGAGTTGCTGAACTGAATCATGAATAACCTCAATTTCATGTCATCAGGCTAAAGTGAATGAGAGATTTAACTTCAAATTCATTTAGTTGAAACAGTCAATTGAAAAAGAAAATCCTTCTGAAAATACAACAGCGAGAAGAGGAAAATTACTAGATAGACATTGTAGGGTGGGATATTCTCTTTTAAATCCACTCTATTATTACTCTCAAATGATAGCTGCAAGGAGCATTGAAAGGAAGTCAGTTTAGGTTGGTATAAAGGTTGCAATGATGTGTAAAATAATCTGTTTTTTATGTAAGATTAGTAGTGCAAAGTAAAAAAAAATCTTAAACCCATGGAGTGGACATTTCCTTCTGCAATATAGGAGTTCAGAAAACCATAATTCAAATTAGAGATTAAGTTTTTATATCTATCAAGGCACCATTAAATATCTTGTTTAAAACACCTGAAGGCATCCCAAGTGACAGTTATCAATATTAATATCAGGGACTCCTGGTGTTCACTCACATTTACGCCCTTTGTTAAGCTGGATGACACAATGGTAATGAAGTGTATCCCAAACAATCATGCTGAATAAGGAAATCAGTGAGATAAAGCTAATACTAAAATGAATTATTCGTTCGAAAATAATAGCAATGGTACTCTTCTTTGTTGGTATTTGAGATGAATATTTTCCTGTGATGATTATAGTACAACTATATTCTGTAGAAGTGGCCCTCACAACATATGTAGGGTCAATGATCCAAGAAGCATGTAAAATGCTGCTGTGAATGGGATCAGAATATTGATCCATGATACTAGTCCTAATCATGTAGAGATGAGTTTGAAAGTATATCACATTCAGTATCTA
>NW_005841894.1:339033-353779 GCF_000455745.1 Alligator sinensis
AAGAGAGCATCTACCCCAGTGATTGTCAACCAGGATGTCACAGCATGTGAGGGTATTACAAGATGTTATTAAGGCTAGGGACAAACATTCACAAAACCTGAGTCTGAACTGATTCAAACTTTGCATGATAGTCTAACCTGCAGAGTTGAACCGGTTTGCAAATTGTTTGGCACGTGCCTGCAGTGGCTCAAGCCAGAAGCCTGGGGGTGCTAGAGCAGCCCTCCTTTCTACAAGGAAGCTGAGCTGAGGAGGGGGGGCATGGCCAGGCCACAGCAGGCCTGCTCCATCAGCTCCCTGACAGGCAGGAGCAATCCAGGCACACAGGGCTGCCCAGCCCCACTGGACAGCTCTTCTCCCTCCTCCCTCTCCCCCACCACCCCGGGGCCAGGAGGGGGGGGGGGGTCCTGTTTGGTGCTGGGCTGGGCTTCTCCCTCCTCCTCCCCTGCTGCCACTGTGGGGTGGGGAGGAGGGGCTCTGTGAGTTTACCAGACCCCAGAGGGGGACTCTTCCACCTGCCTCTCCCCTCCCCCCTGGGCAGGGGGAGGCTCTGTTCCATGCTGGGGTGAACTCTTCCCCCTCCTCCCCCCCCAAAAGGGGCAGCAGGAGTGTGGGCTCTTTTGGGCAGGGTGTAGGGGTGGAGGTTTTAGGGACCCCTACACACTTCCCCCATGGCATGCAGCCCCCACTGCCCAGCAACAGTAGCGGGCAGGGTCGTTAGGGTGCTCATGCCTGATGCATGCTTGGCCAGCTCTGTGTGGGGCAAGTGGGGGTGGGGGAGGAGCACAGCCCCGTGCAGCCTGCCTGGCTTCTTCTATCCCCAGGGCTCCACACTGCATGCCTGCAGCTCTGCTCTCACAGAAGGGAAGCCCTGTGCTGGACTCTGTGGGGAAGCAGGGGTGGGGCTCTCTCCACTCTCAGCAGAGTGTGGGGGCTGCACAGCTGGCAGCAGGGGAGATAGCAGGCTCCAGTCCAGGGCTTTCCCTGCTGCCAGGGCTAGAGATACAGGTGTGGGGAGCAGAGCTTTGCAGATAAAGCAAGCTCTGCTCCCTCCCCCTCCACACAGTGCTGGCCGGAGCTGCACCTGCATCAGGCACGAATTCCCTGACATCCCTGTCTGCTGCTGCTGCCAGGCACTGGGGCTGCACACCATGGGGGGAGTGTGTGGGTGTCCCTATGTCCCACCACTCATGCACCCTGCCCAGCTTACTTATGCACTCCCGCTATCCCTCTGGGAGGAGGAGCAGGAGGGGAAATAGTTCCCCCCAGCATGGAACAGTGCCTCCCCCTGCCCCCTGCCTCCACTCTGAGGCTGGACAGCATTGCATGGACCCTGGGGTGGCAGGGGAGAAGGGGTGGAGGAGGAAGAGTCCCTATCCAGCACCTGGGAGGAGGAGGAGGGGGAATAGTTTCCCCCAGCATGGAACAGAGCACCCTCCCAACCCTGCAGGACAACCAACCCAGCATGGCCCTGTTACAGAGAAGGGGGCAGGGAGAAGGGTTAATTCCTTCCTCTGTTCCCTTCCCTGCAGCTGGGGTCTGGCAGCCCCAGGGGCCACCGCTGCAGCCCCCTCCCCTCTGCTTCCTGATAGACCCTGGCTGTGGTGGGGAAGAGAGGAAGAGGGGAAGAATTAACCCCCTCCCTGCCCTCTTTGCTTTAATGGGGCCATGCACACTGGTGTCTCTGTTAGGGCCAATCCCAGCTCTGGCTAGAGAGCAGAGGTGAGGGGCAAGCTCTGATATGGAAAGAGAGCTTCGCCTAGCCCAGAGAGCATGCTGGGATGCTGGGGGTGTCTGGTTTATCTTAAACCAGCAAGGGGTCTGGGACAGACATTGAATATGCTGGTTTGAGTAAAATCAGTTAAGTCTGTTAACTACATTCAACTAGGTTTATCTCAAACCAGTTTTAGCCATTTTGAAACTGGTTTATGTGCACTGAATGTCTATTCTGTTACAGGGTTTAAACCAGTTTCTGATCACTTAAACCAGTTGATGTGTAATGTCTGTCCGTAGCCTGAGCCTGCTGTGGGGTGCCTCATACTATTAATACTGTTAGATGTGCAAATATGTGCATACGAATCACAAGATAAATACAAGGGGAAGATCCAGACGAATGCACACGTGCAGTATGCTGTGCCACAGACCCAACTGCAGTGCCACACACTGCACACATCATACATGCAGGTGTTCTCCACACTGCTAATTTGCAGCATTTGGGTGGGGGGGGGAGGGGATTTGATACCAGGAGATCCCAGTGTCAAAAAAACCCACACCTAAAGAAACTGGGGTGGCACATGGGGTGGCAACATGCTGCTGCCCGAAACCAGAGCCTGGGTGGCTGGGTGGTCAGAGTCATACTCCAGCTGCTGGCCAGGCACCCTGCTGCAGGATCACCATGACTGCAGCCCACAGAGGCCCACAGGATTCCACTTAAGGCTGCTGGGGCCAGCCCAGGTGCTGGTTTCAGCCTCCCCTACCCAACCCAGGGCATCATGCCATGTGCCAGAGTATGCGTGCATGGGCATTCCTTGGGGACAAGTAGCAGCAGCATACATTGTGCTACTGCTGTTTGTCTCCAGGGACACACACCTTCCTGCTCAGGGAGGTTTCAAATAGGAGTCCATAAGTTCTGAGCTGTTGTGGTCTTTCTGAATTCTTTTTGACAAAATAATGTCTTTATTATTTTTCTGTAGTAAAAAAAAATAATGACAACCAAGAGCTGATATTTTTTGTGGGGTGGCTTGAGTCTAATGGCAGGTACTTTGAGCCTAAAATGGTTGAAAACCACTGATCTACCCTGTTGTTCAGCACAATCTTAATTTTCTTACTGATACATTGAGTAGCACTGACCATTCTCAAAACAAATCAAGTCTCAATCAGTAACACAAAAGTGGAGTCACTGTGGTAGACTTTGAGGGGGAAAACAAACTTTAAAAAAATGGCATGATTACTTTGGGAGGAATCTCTGGACTCCCTAAACAACACACACATTCTCTTTACACAAAATAGACAGTATATCACATCAGGTAACTGACTTCCACCATATTTCAATTTCCCCTAAGGTAATATTGTGCAAATATAAATGACTGAAATGCACTGAAATGTGTTTCTTTTATAGGTATTGCTAAGTTTTAAAACAAAGGACTGGGAAATACATTTGAATATCCTAGTCATTAAACTGTAATGTTTTCCTCTGCTTAGACAGCAAAAAAACCCCAAAATTCTCTCATTTGCACTACTGCAAATGCATTGACTTTATTGGAGATACACTAGCAGTAGAGGAATATATCCCCACACTAAGGTCTCTTCTGCTAATTTCTGCTTTCAAAGTAGTAAAATTAGGTATGGGCAAGTGAGACACCAGCCCTGTAGACCAAATTAGAGGGGGCACTATAATGGTGGCCCCGTGGGAAATCTTTGCTGCGGCCCAGCCCTAGCAGCTCTTTGCTGTGACAGTAGCAGTCAGACTTGGGGGCATTGTACCACTGTAGCACAGAAGTGAGAGGGATGGCAGGAAGAAACAAGAAAGCAGGAATTTTGAGTCCTGACCACCACAATCAATTCCACTCTCAGGCTAAGGATAGAAGTTGCACATAAACCAGTTTAAGTGATCAGAAACTGATTAAAACCTGTAACAGAACAGAAGCTCAGTGCACATAAGCCAGTTTCAAAATGGCTGAAACTGGTTTAAGATAAAGCTTAACTAATTTGGGTCGAACTGGTTTATGATGCTTCTGCCCCATACCCCTTCCTGGTTCAAGTTAAATCACAGTCCCCCAGCATTCCAGCATGCTTTGCAGCCCTGGGCTGAGCTGTCTGCTCCAGAAAGCAGGGCTGGCTCTTCCTGTCTGCTCCCTGCCTGGAGCAGTGAGGGCTGGCTGACAAGGGGGAAAGCCCGGCTGGGGGAGCAGTTGGAGGAGAAGCCCAACTACAGACCAGTCTATAGGGGAAGGACTGCTCTCCCTGGTAAATCCCAGCCAGGGTCTGGGACCGGGAAGTGGGGTTAAACACCCCTTCCCCTGCTCAAGCTTACAGCTGGCTACAGCTGTGGACTACAAATCCCAGAGGCACCTAGAAGCAGAAAGAGGAAGTGATGAGCACCTCTGCAGAGTCCTGCTGTTGTAATTGTGGACTGCAAATCCCAGGGACCTTGGGGGCAGCAGGAAGAGAAAGTGAACAGGCAATCCTGATCTAGTGCCCCTTGGGTTCTGGCCTGAGCCACTGCAGGCATGTGGCTGCATTTCCTGACTCAAAGGTAAATGTCTGTTCCCTTCTGTTTCAATTTAATCTGTGCAGTTTAGACTAACCTGCAAAGACTGAATTGATTCAGTTTTGAGTTTTTTGACTATCTGTACTTAGCTTCAGGGTTTTGCCCAGGGCACAAAAACTAGTTATTTATGTATCTGGTTCAGGGGACACGTACTTAATTCTTTAAATAATTTTAGTCCATTCATTTCAGTAGGAAGTAATTTCTAAGGAACATATTCTGTGCTCAGACCAAAGTTCTGTTTTCAGAACCAAAAGATGATTTTGAAATGAACCCTAGAAAGCTAAGTTATAACATTTTTCCCATTAAAATACAAATGACTCTCCTAAATTCTATAGTTTCAATGGTATTTTGTGTCCTTGTTTATTTTGCGTAGCAGAGAAACATTATAATGCATACCCAGAGGTATAAAAAATAAAATAAAAATATTTTCTTAAAATGAAAATGTTGCTTGGAAAAGCAAGTTAAAGTTATCTAGAAACTTTGGTTTATGGTTAATGACTTCACCATTTACAATAACCCTATTTCAATAATTCAATTACAATAAATATATTCATCCTCAACATGTTATAAAATGTTGATGACCAAATAAAATTAGGGTTTTTTTATTATCTTAGATATGAAATAGCTTATAACTGTCCTTTGCTCTCAAAATATGGAGAAGCCAGAATTTACAGAGAGAGCAAAGAGAGGGTGGAGTGCCTATCTCAGTTGTTTATTCTACCCTATAATTTTCTTCTGACATGGTGAAGTCTTTGCAGCCATGTTGTCTTGCTTTTTCTTCCTAATAAGGAAGGATCTGGTTTTCTCTGATTTAAAAAAAAAATCCCTAATTTTGGGGTTAAAAAAGTAACCCAAAATCCACATTTTTCTGTGATTAAAATGAAACACCACTAACACACATACACACACGCACATTAGTGGTGTTTCATTTTCAGCACAGAAAAATGTGGATTTTTGGATGTGGATTCTTATTAATAATAAGAAACGAGATGCATAGACAACTCTGGATACTCTAGTTCTTGTATCCTTCCCAAGCCTCCTTTATTTTGACCAGGAATCCCACTCTTAAATTTATCATTCTCTAATAAAAAAGGACTTG
Organism: Alligator sinensis; assembly: GCF_000455745.1. Taxonomy (NCBI): domain Eukaryota; kingdom Metazoa; phylum Chordata; order Crocodylia; family Alligatoridae; genus Alligator; species Alligator sinensis. Next base: position 344,400 of record NW_005841894.1, read on the forward strand.
AAGAAAGAAAAGCTCCATCTTAAATTCCCCTAAGGAAAAGGGAGCAAGAAATTAATTATTTTTTTTGAGTATATCAAGTCTCAGACTTGAGAGCATCCAGTGTTAAGGAGAAACAAGCCCATGTCCCTGTGGGCTTATTGTTCTGCAGTCATAGAGTTGTACACTCTCTGAGGAAGCATGTGGTATTTTCTATATTCCCACATTCCACAAATAATAGAAGTAACTGTGATTTTGACATGAAGAGATGCACACAAATGTTTTGGCATTTAAAAAAGAAGTAAACTTCAGTATAAAAATGCATTTTTTTTCCAGAAACAGAAAAATCCAACAGATTAAACCAATCTCAATCATTGGCTACTTAGACCAATATGTTGTTAGGCCCAAATGAGTAAGGAAAATGCTCTAGTTGGAAAAGAAAATCCCTACATAGAGAAGAAGGAGAGTACACATTGCATAGATTTTTTTTTTGTTTTTTACACTAAAATAAAAACGTTAAATCACTCAAGAGCTGTATACAGGAAAATGCTATTTGGGTAAAGCAAGATGAATCTTGAGTCAGAAGAAATACTAGATATAGTGAAAGGTTTCTGGGCTATCACTAGATATTGATCTAATGCTGTAAAAACAAATAACCCCCCCCCCCCCCCAAAAACATAGAAAAACCAAAATGTGCCATTTCTGTGAGCACATAGTTTGTAGGAACAAATACCATATGGGAGGACCAGATTGTGCTTACTCTCCTGAGTATGATAGGAGGTAAAACTTTCACCCTATTACACACTCTAATGCAACCAGACAGACTGAGAATCACAACATATGCAGAGACTGTGTAAGTGTTTCTGATATTCTTTTCTCTGAATTTGTTGGTGATCACAAAGGATCCTGTAGTTTCATGAAAAAGGAAAAAGAAGCAATATTTTGACAACTGATGGTAGTTTTATGACAAACAGGTCTGTTTATGTAGTCACTCAACAAAACATCAACCATTGTATGAGCCATGTTTCACATAAGAGGGAGTCTGTGAAAATAACAGTGCCCATTAAATTCCAAAACTCTAATTAAGCCATGAATATAAGACAGACATGAGTGAAATTGTCATAAAAAACATACAGTGCCCAGAGAAGCTAGTGGAGAAGTGTGGGTTAATCAGAGCAGTATAAGGATAAAGACTTTGGCTGTAAATATTTGAGGTAGCCCTGACTGTCTTGGGTTTGACAGGAATGGCACAGGCATTTACACACTTACTATTTCTGAGCTGCATTGCTGCTTCACTAACCGTAGGTGGCAGTGACATGCATGCCTGTCCATTGTGCGGGCCCTCTCCCGATCCCGCCTGGGTCACCATGTGCGAGTTCTCTCCCGATCCCATCTGGGTCGCCATGTGCGAGCCGGGGGTGAGCTGGGCCCGTCTTTGTGCACACAGGCTGTGGCCAGCAGCCCGGGCACGCGGGGTTGGAGAAAACCGCGGCGCGGTATGGTACGCTCAAGCTAGAATCAGTCACGGAGGCGTAATGGTTGATTGAAAAGATTATTTACTTACACCCAAGGTGGTCGCGGTGTAGGCTGGTCAGCTTTCCAGGCACGGCTCCGCTTGAGTTCTCGGTGGAGGACTCTAATACACTCGGTTCCTTGACCCCGGAGTGGTTTAGGCTCTGCGGGTTCAATAATTCATTCTCACGGAGTAGCTGTATCTCCGTGGGTTACTCGGTTCCCAGGTTCCCCGGAGCTGTTAAGACTCTGTGGGTTCGACAACTGGGTCCTTAGGATAGGGATACGTCTGGACTGCGATCGGCAACAGGGAGAGGCTAGAGGTTGTGCGCCTCGGAGTTTTTAAGGCTCCGAGGGTTCGGTAAATAGGTCCCCCGGAGTTGTTGAAGCTCCGTGGGTTCAACAAAGTAAACCTCTGTTGCCCTCTTAAGGAAAAAGCTGGGTTCATAGGGATCAGCGGCGCTTAGAAATCCTCACGCTCCTTTCCCGAACTCCATGTGCTTTCTCTCTCTCCGACTTGGGCGGAAACTACCCAAGCCGGAATGCACTATGCAAAGAAATCTACAGAACTGGCAAGAAAAACTCCTGCACGTGGGTTCTTAATTGCAACAGAACACTCCACCGTGCAAAAGAGCTGCAATTTGGTGGGAACATGATTTAGCGATGCCGAAGCGCACACAAACAAGAAAAACCACAACTTTGGGTTGTGACATCCCCCCTTGCTGAAAGCATAGCTAAATTATGATCAAGAACCTTGTCATGAGTCGTCAAACGAGCAAACAAGCAAATAAACAAATAAACAAACATAAAATTTGCTGCCCTGGAATTGAGTTACAGAACAATCACAAAACAATAAAAACACATAATCAGAACTTTAGAGCAGGATATCCCCCCTCGTTGAAGGCACAACTGTATCAGACCGCACGCTCGTCACTCAAGTTGTTACGAGCTCCCGCTACGGGTTGCCGAGCCAAACAAGCAAACACAAGATTTGCCAACACAAGGAATTCGTCCTCCAAAAATCAAATCAAACAATAACCCATATAAATACATATACACATAATTAAATTTATAATGAAGAACTGTGTGATCAGGGCTTCAGTGGGCGTCATGGCGAAGTCATACGTCAGGCCCTCGCTTCCTTCAATGATGTTATCCCTCTCAGGGCTTCTCTCCGCCATGCACTCTGAATTCCGGATCTGTAAATAAAACTTATAAAACAGATTCATGATCTTATTTAATAAACTTAAACAATTTTTCAGCTCAATTGGATGAAACCGTTGAGGCTCCATCATCTGGCTCTTCTAACATGATTTAGCGATGCCGAAGCACGCACAAACAAGAAAAACCACAACTTTGGGTTGTGACATCCATGACCCACAATAAGCTTGGAGACACATACACCAATATCCCAGGGGGGAAAAAAAAAAATTAGCACATTTTATCCTGAATGTTTTGAGGACAATGGCTCCTACATCTGTAAGATCCTGGGATCAAAGGCTTTTTCCCAGGAGAAATGCAACATCTGTTTACAGCTATAGTATAACAAGTTGTGATAAAAGGGAAGCATTGAACAAAGAAAAGACAAGAATACAAAGTCCTACAAAAAGGGATGCATGGGAAAGGAAAAAAATTAAGCAGTGTCATGTGAGACTTTCATTCCTTTCAATAAGATTAAGGATATGGAAAGTTGAGTTGAGAAACCCCTATACTCACTCAGCTGTTATTCACCTTTGCAAGGTAATGAACAAGCCATTCTATGCTTCTGGATAAGTTTCCTTAGTAATCACTAGGGTTTATTTGAGTAAGTGGTCCAAAATTCATTCTGGGAAAAATGTATATCACTGTTTCAGGCTTTCAGTATGTATTTGGAATGACTTAAGGACTATGACTGTGGATGGAAACAAGAAAGGAGTTGTACTGCCACTTGCCTCTCATACATATTGTATCACTTGCATATCAAAACAGCTAGTTCTTTCCCTTAGTATGTCTTATTATTAGGGATCCTGGTTTTCTCTGATTTAAAAAAAAAAACAATTTTCAGATTAAAAAAGTAACCCAAAATCCACATTTTTCCATCATCAAAATGAAACACCAAAGGTGCTTTTGGTGAAGCTACTGCCCCTGCCCTGGGCAGTAACTCCAGAAGCCCCAGATTATGAGGGCCCAATCTGACCCCCTACCTTGTTCCCTCCCCACCCCAACTAGACCCTGCTCTTAGATCTGTCTGTGCCTTGTGACCTGGCAAGAGGCATTTTTTCAGAAGGGGTAGGAGGGTCACACCTAGGAGTGAGAGGGGAAGTTGGATCAGTGCCAGAACCACCCCCTGGGCAGTAGAGTTCAGGGGGAGGAAAATTTGTCCACACAGAACAGGAGGTTGCAGAAGGGGATGATGCATTCTGGGATGCTGGAGTACTACAACTTGAGCAGCTCATCTATGGGAAGTGGCCACATATTAATGGAGCACAAGCTGGGTGAAATGGATCAGAGATAAAACTGCCCTGGAGTAGCATAACTTAAAGCTGCCTAAAGTACACTTAAAAACTTGTTTCAGGTGTTAATGTGTAGACAATCCAGGAGTTAAGTGCTCCAGGAGGTGCCTAAAATTATTGTGTCACAAGGACATACAATAAACTCAGAACCCCTCCACTTCTCTACAACGTGTATTAGATCCACCATTCAAATAGTAATGGAATGATAAATGCTGTTACCTTAATCTGGCTACATTTTCTTTTCATTTTCCTATACATCACTTCCCACCTCCCCCCACCTCTGTAATTTCAGATGTACCAATTTCAACATGAATCAAGAGAACAGGATTTGTCTGTTTTCAAGATTATACTACTGTTGAGAAGCCAACTGCTCTACCGTTATGAATTGGTTTGATAACACTTGCTAATTACATGAAATTTGCACTATTTTAAAACTGCATATAGGAAGCAAACCTTTCAGGAGCAAGGAGTGCTTAAGCAGGATAGGACATTTTAGCTTGTCAATGGTAAATATAAGATAATTCCAGATGAATTTGGTTTTGGCTGATAAAGCTTTACTTTAGCGAGGAAGGCTGTTGATTTGCGGTTATTCTGTTTCAGTGTGGTACACAACATTGGTTATGAATATTATTTAGATTGTGCCAGGGTGCATGTAGCTTCTTGGTCTATCCCAACATTTGCATTCTTATTCTTTTCTTCCCATTTTTCTCTTCTGTTCTCTCCAGTCATTCATCCCCACTCAAACCCTCTTTCTCATTTATACTTTCTTATTCTGTCTCTCAACTATATTTTGCCATGTTCCTGTTCTCAATTTCTCTTTATTTCCCAATTCTTAAGACTGCAAAAATTATTTTTTCTTTTTCTTTTCATCTACAACTTCATTCTGCTGAGTAAGCTAAGATTTTTGAGGCAGAAATTTTAGATGCAACTTTGTAGGAACCTCTACATCTAGCGACAAGTCAGCAGATCTTAAAAGCAAAGTATGTAAATAATATAGAACTAACTATAGAAAGAATAACAACAGATCCATACAATACTGAACTTCAATTAGCACATGACACTAAAGAGGAAAATTTGGAATTTACCATTGTATTCTGAAACTGGGAAGGACTTCAAACTTTTTTTTAGCATGGCAAATGTTTATTAAATTGAAGATATAAAGAGAAAGGGCTGATCTAGCAATGCATGCTTTTTTACAAACCTCCCCCGCTTTGATGTCCTCACAATTTTTTTTTCAAGTTTTCAAATGATTTACTATATTCAGTAAATATTCTTGTGCATTCAGCTCATTTTACTTGTAGCCATGCTATTTTGGCCTGTGATCTTGCTGGATCTTACTAGTTATGCAACATTGAATTTCTGATCAATAATTGGATTAGAAAACTCCCTCCAGTATTTCAGGCTGTGATTCTAGTGAATCAGTACTCTTCCAGCTGAGTCAATACTGACTCAGCATAATGAGTCTGATCCAAAACCACATTCAAGTCAATGGAAAGACTTCAGTGATCTTTGCTTCAGACCCAATGGTAAGGAAAATCACTGGTAAAAGTGCCTTCTGTAAAATAAGACATTAATTCAAGGTTCTGACTATTTATGGCCAATAGATATCTCTAGAGATGGTTTTCAGTTAGATACATCTTTGATTTTTGTAAACTGTCTATTCTGCATTTGTCTATTCTAGTTTAAGTGTGGTTATATCGCAGTGTGAAGATAATCCCTTACAATTATTAATTTTTACAATTTTCTTAAATAAAACAAGAAGTAAATCAAATGTTCAAATTGGCCCACCGCACATTCTTAAATAGGATTCCATTTATTAAGGATGTATAAATGCTAAATATGTTAATCAATGGTTTATCAACTGTTATAGATAGAGAAATGACAACTCTGCTTATAACTATTTCTCACCTTCTGCTGCTTTGCTTATACTTGCATGGCTATAATTAACCTCTAGAGACTGGCCCACAAAGAGGATATATTTCCTAAAAGCATGAAAGCTGCTGGAGAATCTTTATTAGATCAAATGGCAGAGCCCTATGCCTTTAAAGCTGACAGGTCTGATGTGATGTCTGTTCATAAGCACCAGTCAATTCAGTAAAAGACTGCTTCAGAAAGAGAGACACATATGTTATGTAATATGCCATAATAATCATGTGAAAACTACAATCAGATTTTTTTTTCCTCTCCACTTTCTTTTTCCTGGAAGATAGCTCCAGTAAGAGAAGATGTCTGAGTTTTGTGTGAAAATTATTACACCCATCTTCTTCAGAAGTTGATGGATACTACCAGACACCATTGATATTTTTTATGAGTAGTTTGGCATGTAGCTAATTCTTTTATATCAGAAAATTCAGTTTATATTAAGTAAACAAGAATATTGACTTTTAGTGGATATTTTCTGCCTATTTTGATTTTGAAAGACAAGATATGCATAGCAAATATGCATGGCTCTTCCACCCTGGAGACGAGCAGCAGTCAGCATTTGACTCTCCAGATGAAAATCCTATTCTCCAGTACCTAATCCTAGCCAGTCCCAGGTAGACCAACACATCCATATCTCTTTATATTAGGAGGCAGATGTATGGACAGCCTAACTCATTTCTATCTTCTTGCAATTCAGCTTGTTCTGACTTGCAACGGAGAGGGATAGCCACATAGAAAATGTCTCCTGATGTGCTTAAATTGGGAAAAACGGATAGTGTGGCAGAGCACAATTGGGGTACTCGCCACTGAGTGTGGACTGCAACAGGCTGGAAAAGCTCCTGCTTGGAGGGCAGCCTGGAGACCCGCCCCCCCGGAATCATTTTAGGGGGGAAGGTGGGTGGCAGAGCACCTTTGGTGTCTGCCGCTTTAAGAAGGAAAGCAGGCAGCAGATAGGTGGAGGCCAGCTCTGATGAGGTGACCATCTTAAGATCCTGCCTCTCAGGGCTGGGACAGTAGTTTACTGCCAGGAGCCATGGGAGCAACACCACCCAGCTGCTCTGCTGCTCAAGGAACATCTTAGAGGTAAGGGCAGGAGCTATGGGGATGGCAGGAGGCTCCTGGTCCTGGGTATGACTGAAAACTGTACTCTGCTGGGGAAGGGAGGCCTGGTAAGGCTGTTTGTGGTGGAGCAGCCCCCAAGAAATGCCAGGCCAGTGACCTGTCCAGTGTAAGGTAAGGGTGCCTAAAACCCAGCCCCCACCAACTGGTGGGTTTATAAGACTAGAGAGGAGTGGGGCCAGGCACACTGATGGTGGGCACTTGAGCCAATAGGGGTGTGAGACCCCAGAGAGTGTAGTGGGGCCAGACATGCCCATGAGTGCAACCTGTGCCTGTAGGGGTGCAAGGCGCTGGAGAGGAGTAGTGGGGCCAGGCAAGCCCATTCAGGGAGCACCTGAACCTGTTGGGGTGTAAGACCCTGAAGTCTCAGGAAGGGGTAGAGTTGAGTTGAGGCCCTGGCTAAGGGGTGAGTGTATTGAGGCTCTGGCCGAGGGGTGAGTGTGTTGCAGGCCAGGTAAGTCTTTGGATGCCTGAGGCCACATATGGGCCTTAGGCCGAGTAGGCATCAGAAAAGGAGTCACGAGTAAGTGGGGCAAGTAATTGGCTCCAATTAGGGATGAGTTACCTGGTGTGGGGCTAGAGGTGAAGTCAGCCCAGGTTTTGACTAATTGCCCAGCCACTGTGTAGATGAGGGTCATGGGACAGACCCAAAAGGCTACACCAGGGCTGGCCAAGTAGAGAAGGCATAAGCCTGATGACCCACATGGTCACTCGAAGGAGCAGGGTGGTATGAGTGAGGCCCAGTAAAGGGCATGAGTGTGAGAGACCTGCTGAGAGCAGGCAGAGTGCTAGAGGCCCCAGTGAGAGGGGGGCTGTATGAGTGAGGCACTGAACAGGGCAGCATGAGAGAAGTCTAACCATGTACTGAGTTTGCCTGGCCTCTGGCCAGAGCATAAGCCAGCTCAGAGATGACATTTGAAAGGCAAAGACATCTGAAAGGGAAGGTAGGAAATGTGTTTTTACCTGCCATGAACAGCAGCGCACTTGAAGGGCAGCCTCCCCACTAATTAACATCATAATTATTTAACAACATGGTGTGGCAGGTGAGGAAGGTGGGTAGCTTGCCCAAAGAGAGGTGGGCTGACCAGCACTGACTGGGCCTGGGAGTTTGCCCCCCTGTCACAGACGGGAAGAAAAAAAGGACCATTTTGTCCAGAACTCTGGTCATTAGGACACTTTCTCAGAAAACAGAAGACCTGGGTTTTAGAGTCACCTTGTCCTAAGGGAGTTTGAACCCACATTTCCATTAGGAAATTGTCCTGACAAACAAGTAATGGGCTAGGAAAGGCTTAGGTCCTACTACTCCATTCCTCCTAAAGGACAGGTTCTGAGTAACTAAAAAGAGTCTGGAGGCCAAAAGAAAACCAAGCAAAAGAGAGCATGGTATCTATAGCCTAATGGTTAGGGTTTTGAGTTCTGATCCCTGCCATGCTACCCAGTGGTTGCATGTACATGAGATGCTTTCCTTGAGAGAGCAAATTACTGCATCTGCACATGTAGATGCAGTAACTTGCTCTAATCATGAGTGAATTTGCTACCTGTAAAAACAAGAAGCAAACTTACTTGGGAATAATTACTGCGTAGTACAGCACATGTAGATAGCTGACTGGAAGCAAATGTGCAGCAGAATCTCCTAGCTCCAGCTCCCCAATCGCAAAACTGGGGCTGGGAGATAAGGATCTCTGAGCCCGTGCTCCAAATCATAATAATGGATAAGGGCTTTCTGCTGCCAGAGCAGGGTAATATTGTTCACGCCTGGGTTCCCGTGGCAGAGCCCACCTTGGCAGCATGCAGCTTCCAGGGGCAGGGAGCAATCTCTTGGCCCCATGCTCCCTGATTACCCCTGGGCAAGCATCTGGCAGAGCCTACAGCTCCCCTTGGCTGCTGCAGAGGGCTGGTACAGGAACACTGGGGTAGGAGCAGACTGCTGCCATGAGCAGCAAATCTGCTCCCACTTCTGCATGCCTGCCCAGGGTTGGTTTACTGTAAATTACTCTAGAGTAAACTCACCTCTGGGCATTTGCATATGTAGATACATCCAGTAACTACTACAAAATGCATAAAGAGTTCTGATAGCAGTTGTTGCAACCACTGCCACTATGTGAACCAATCTGTGTGGTTATTTCTTGATCATGTGTTTGCAAATCATGTGTTATACACTTTTCCAGATGAATTAAAATTGCACCAGAAATTAAGCAGAGTTAGAAGTCAAGGTAACTACCTTTAGTTTTCACAATAGGAAAATCTAGGTGTGTAAAGAATTGTAGAGAGCCTTTTAGGCTAAGATTGAGGTGCCTAAAAGAAACATCTGGAATCAAAAGTGCCCTAGCAGAATTCTGGTTTTTGCATGGGAAAGAG
>NW_005841894.1:353810-379758 GCF_000455745.1 Alligator sinensis
GACTGAACCCCCCCCTAAAATGTCCTTAGAGACAAAATGCCATTTCAGCCATAGTTTAAGATTTGTTTCAGGGACAGACTTACAATAAAAGATTAGTTTTATTGTGATACAAGTAAACATGTAATATACTCCTGAATTGTTTTACGGAGAGAAGGAGAATAAATATATGGTTTATCCTTTTACAAATGCAGTGGAAAATTATCGTTTTAGGTTACATTAGTTTGTAGTCATTTATCTTATTCAAGGTGTTTGTTCAATCAGTTTTGACCTCAGATTCAGAAGTGAAAGGTCATGTTATTAATCTACAATGCCTATCCATTCTCTCTCTCCACCTATCTTTTGGATTCCAATTGAATTTAATATTATTTTAAATGGAGTTATCAATAACTTTTTAAATTAGATCTTGGAGCAAAAAATCTAGTTGCATTTGCAATGTGTATCTCAGTTTATTTATCAATACACTGTGATAGATTTGATTTTTTTTTCAGGTGAAAGAAGAAAAAAGACCTTTATGAATCTTTCTTTCACAAAGCTATTAATGAAGATTGATTTCAAGAAGCAGCTTTACATAAACATTTTTTGTTGAGAGAAAAAAATTAGAAATTCAGTGAGCTTTTTGCAAAGTATTTACAACAGCACAACATTCTTTCACTGCTCTTCACTCTTTAGAGTTGTCATCATGAGTGAGTGTAAAATTGTGTCAACTGACAATGAAATTGTCAGTAAATTTTAGTGAGTCTAAACATGGCAACAGATAAAAACATGAGACAATCCTGACTATTGCTGTACTCTCAAGAATAAGTTTTCTTTTCTGTAGTGCATTTGATTACAGGATTGAATATGGCTTTTTAAAAAACCTGACCATTATTTATGCATATTTAATGATTCATAATTAACATTTGAGAGTTAAACATGAGATTTGCTAAAAATTTTCTCCTAAATCTGAAGGGGAGAAACCTTGGGCTCTCAGAAACCATAGTAATTGTACTATTCTAATTATTTAGGGAGACACACAACAAAATATGTTCTGAATATTAAAAAGTTCCAACTTTTTACCATAAAACTCTAAACTATGTAAAATTCACCTGCTTTCAGATTTTGCTAAATAATATGAACAATGCTGATAAAAATCCATTAAGGTTTTGTATGCTTTCAAACACAATTGGCATTGGTTTATAGTTTTGCATTGAAATCAGTCACATTTTGTGTTTTCTCCTTCTAATGCAAATACTTCTACTGAGTTTAACACTGAGATTTTGGGGTAGAATTCAATATCCAGCGTGGGAACATCTGTAACACTTCCTAGGACAAGATTTTTTTTATGGATCAAAACAATCACAGAAACATCTCAATTTCCCTGAATTGCTGGGGCCCCAAAAATATATTATTCTGTAGGATATCAAGAAAAATCTCATTGTATCAGTGACTCTTAGACCACAGTTTGAGTCTGGCATAAATATGGATATTAAGTTTTCTTACTACTTGATAATATGGAATAACATATTTTTAAAAACTCGTGAATTGTTTAAGGAGTAATAGTTTCATATTTTTAACTTTCAGATAATATTCCATCCTCCAAATAATTCTTGTGAACACTATGCTGCAAGGTTGAAGTCAAGCTGGAAGTTGAGCCAAGATTTTTTTAAGTTAATAAAAACACTGTTGCTCTTGCAAAGTAGGTAAACTGTTATTTTTAAAATAATTTTCTTAAATATTAGAAAGTCAAAGTTGGGAAGAGTTGAATTTCCATCTTCATTACTTGAGCCATAATATAAGACTATATTGACGCTTCAGTTCCTATTATTGTTGCCTCCTTTGGGAGTAAAAGAAAAAGAAGTTGGGGGCAGGGAGGAGTGGGGAGAGGTTGATGTTCTGAAAAAAGTTGGTAATCTGATGTCATGGCAAGCAGAACCAACATACTTCTGAGGAAGAATGAAAAGAACACACTGCAGATGCAGATATGCTTTAACATCTGACTAGCAGTGATGATAAGTGGTATATAATGTCAATATGATATCTGTACAGTAAAATACATTTTCTCTGAGCATGAATCCTATGGCACCACAGCAGCAATTAAAGTCTCTGTAAGGTACGATGGGTAAAAAACCAAGGGTGTGGTGCCATGGGTAAAAAGCCAAGAGTGGTACTATTTAAATTATTGCCAAAGTAGTGCTATATTATTAAAAAAAAAAAGGCAAAGGACCAAAAGGCTAACAGTACTTCTGCCTTAATTACAATATGTACATTGGTGGCAGGAAAAGATACAGCAACAAATGTAGAACAAAATATGTTGATTCTTCTGGACAAGATTAGTTCTGAAGACCAAAGATGATAAATCAGAGAATCTTGGGGGTGTTCAGGATTTCCTGCCCGTGATGACCAGTTTTACTGGGAGGTTCATTTTGGAGCTACAAGCATTAACTTCTTTTTCTGTCTAGCTGATCTCCAAAATAGAAACGATGTTTGGAAAGGCCTAATAATTTCATGTCATGTTAAAATTCTTCTTCCTGACTGAGGAATATAACCGGGGGAAAAAAAGCCCTCCTTATTGGAATACCTGATATAATTTCCAAAAGCCCAGTTGCTTTGTATTATATTTCTGTATTGATTTCCTTGTTCAGTCTTACCCAGTGTAACCACAAAAACAAAATTTTGGGATGTAGCATTATTTTCTTCAGTGGTTATATCTGTGCCTACCAGGGATCCTGGTTTTTTCTGATTAAAAAAAAAAATATATATCCCCAATTTTTGGGTTAAAAAAAGTAACCCTAAATCCACATTTTTCTGCGATCAAAATGAAACACCAAAAATTGTGATTTTTTTTTTTTTTTTTTTCTTCAGAGAAAACCAGGGTCCCTGGTGACTACCAATTCCAGAGAGTTGATGCAATGTCTATGGAACAGTTGATGTGGGGTCCTCACTTTGTCCCAGGCAGTTCAGAAGAACTGTAGTAAGGACAAAAGAGTAGGAGTACATAGGAACCTTTGAAAGGGGAACTACATGAGTCATCTCATGTATTTCCTGTCTTTAACATATACTACTTCTGTCGTCATTCTGCCAATCCCACCTTAATTATTCTGGAAAAGTTTTGGTGTCTGATACTTTTTTTCTAATGTCCTTGTCCTTTTTCAGTTACATTTTAGTTTCTCCTTTGATTTCAATTAAACTATTATATTTTATAGGGATGAAGTTCAAACTAGTTTCCTGCCAGGGCTTTTCCCCATGGTTCCAATTGCTTACCATTGTCCAGTTTGTGCTTTTGCATTTTGTTTAAAATATATATATATTATATAGATATATCTATTATTGCAGTCTTAGCAGGTGTAAGGTCCTTGCAATGTATTATTTTTCCTAACCTAACATCCTGACAGTTAAGCATAGCAACATAAATTTATTGGATTAAATGGGACTACCCATATTCTTAGGCACACTATTGAATTATTACATTCAAAAGTGGTACTCCATGGAAGTTGAACACCAAATTCCCATATGTATGTTTGTTTGTTTTCTAAATCCCGCACTAAACATTTTCAACATGTTCAGTGTCAAGGCCTCAGTCATATATCATAATGAAATCTGATTTTTTTTTTTTTTTTGGATGTAGCTATTTCTTTCTATTGCAAAAGCTCTTCATGAATATGGCCTTGAATATATATAAAAAAAATGATAATATGGTTTATAGCAGTAATCCTCTTAAATACTTGAGGCTTTGCCAGCTTTTAACTAACAAGCTCGGTTATTAACGGCTGCAGTCCTACAACACTCAAGGATTATTGTCTAGGCCTGCTGACAATGCATTGCTAGTGACCAGTTTCTAAAGTGCAATCTTATTGTATTTCACAACTAGATCAATGCTTGAAATTGCTTGAAGCGTAAAAACTTGCCTCTCAAAACAAACCCACATTTTTTAAATAGCATTGTATCTTTCTTTTTATCTGTGATTAAAGGTTATGATTATTACCAGTGTAAGTTATCTGGCAGCATTTTTTAGTATGTGGTTTGATCAAGTAAACTTGAAAAGAACATCAAGCTTAAAAAAAATAACTTTTTACCTTTAGCTATAAAAAGGGACAGATCTGTCAGAAGGCTGTCTTCTATTTCCTAATTCTTAATATAGAGTTTCTGACAAGTATACAGATTTGCCTTAATTATTTATTCATTTCATTGAAACCATCTTCATCTGCTTTAAATTTCTAATAAGTCTATTTAAATAAAGAGAATCCTATTTGAATGTTGATTTTACATTTTAAAATCCTGAAGGTGTCTGTATTCAGACAGCAGAGGCATGCAAGATGTTCTTCTCTAGTGTAATGCCCCCTGTTGAAAAACCTATGTCTTTCTACACAAATTATTTTTTTTTTAAGAAAAAAAACACAACAATCATGGCTGTAATTTAAAACTTACATTATTTAAATTGTATCTATAGAAAATGCCACTTTTATGCTTAAATGCTGAAATTCAAATCCCTTAAACCCCTGCACAACAATTGCAAACCTTGGAGGCACTAAGTTGCCTAGGCACCTATGTTTCTCCGGGTAAGTTGCCACTAGGTTCCTACATTTCTACAACTGGCAGGCAAGCTACAAAACCCTGAGTGTACTAAAGTGCTCACCACCTAAGCACCAGCAGAATTCTCAAACTAGGTGTTGCCCTTTCTGTTTTGCCTCTTGGGCCCAATCTACTATGTGTTTTCAGGCCGTGCCCAAAAACATAATATGGCACATGCGCACATGGACACGATGCAGCGCCGGACACTTTTAAAAGCACTTTGCATTGTGTTGCATGCATTTGTATAAAGAGTGAAATGGACGTTAGTGCTGAGAAAATGGCAGCAGTGTGTTTCTGAAGTAAAATGCATCAAAGGTGTTTTAGTGTCAAAATGCACTACCACCATTTTCTTAATGCAGAGGCACATTTCACCATTTATACAAATGCATGCGATGCATTGCTTGGTGCATCAGTTTGCGTGCTCAACAAACTTGATTAATTGAGTCTGCTCTGACATGCTGGATTTCCAGTGCATCAGAGCAGAGCAAGCAAACATATGTGTATAAATGTCTATAGTCATCAGGCATATCCTCCTATATGTATACTCAATATCTGACTGGGTATAAATGTACTCAATATATGACCGCTTAGAGCACCTGCTTGCAATGGGGGACATTTTGGTTCAGATCTCCACTTAGCCCAACTTAAAACAGGAATTAGTACTTCATCCACATACTTCCCTCATCACTGGGCCAGAAAGTAGTCTATGGTAGGTTACTTTCAATCTCTCTTGTCAGTGCATAATAGATTTAAATACTCACTGCACTAGAGAAAGAAGGTAACTCTATAGCCTAGGGCAGGGGTTGTCAACTGGGGGTACATGTACCCTCAGGGGTATTTGGGAAGGCCCTAGGGGGTACACACAGGCGGGCAGGGATGTAGTGCTGCCACCTACCACCCCGCACCCCTGCCTTCCAAAAGCAGGGCTGGGGGGCGAGGGGGGCGAGGGCAGTGGCACGCCTCTGCAGGCCGCACAGGTACTACCTGACTGGCCATCTGGATGCTGGGGAGGGAAGCTCACATGCAGTGGCTGCCACTGCCACCCACCACCCCATGCTGCCTCTGGTCTGTGTCCAGCCATGTATCACCCCCCCTGCTCCACGTCCAGATGCATACCATCCCCCTCCCCCCAACTCTGCATCCAGTTGCACGCCATCCCCACCGCTATTAAAAAAGGTTGAAAACCCCTGGCCTATGGTTAATGCATTCATGGGAATACCTAGTTCAAGTCTCTGAATCAGGACACAAAATGGAAATGTGTTGCCTCTCTAGACATATGCCTCTCTTCTCCTAATACTGTGGTAGCTTCCCCATGGTATGTGACTCAGAATGGAAATAATATAGTCCTTATACACATTTAAAAAAACCCTTGAAAGCTACATAGACAGACATTTTGGTCCTACTGAAGTCAATGGAGGATTTGGCCATTAACTTAAATGGACCGATATATTCTGTGTATGGTCTAGAATGTTTGAAAGTGAGCTGGAGTCAGAAGTCCTATAAATACATACCCCTTTGTAACACTGGTTTGGACAAGCTAAGAGTAACTGCAGATCTTTGGGCATTGAAATATAGAACAATAGCTTGCTATGGGTCTCTATGTTATGGATCAAACATCACTATTAAATATACAAGAAGTAATATGTATTCTCCAGAGGGAATGACTAGATAAACTCATTGACTATGACTAATTTCTCTTTGAAGAACACTTAAAACATAGCAGTTGTGATTTAGTCTATAACATTCTCTTGTAAATCCAGATCTGTTCTCAAAGTTATGATGAAGGAAGTAAAAAAAAAAAAAAAAGGAAAGATAAGAAATATGGCAATTCTTTAAAATTTATTTTAAAATATCAGCTGGAAAACAATAAAAGCATGATAACAGTCATTGTGGAAGTTGGGAGGGGAACACAGAGAAATTCCACCTGGACAACAAAAGCCTCAAATGGATGCCAGTGAAAGCTTTCCATTCCAGCATAGTTTATCGGTAAGGGGGGCTTTGTTCTTTGATTCACAGATGGTAACGGAAAGAGAACTGAAGGCTCTGCAAGACATTTCACAGAGACACTTCTGACAGGTGATCAAATCATCGAACACTTCTCCCTGCAAAACAATGTTCAGATGTAGTCTAAGCATGCACCCTGTGACAGCAGGAACATACCTTCTTCTGTGTTGACATTCATTTTAATAATAGAAAATGCAAGCTGAATTTCTGGCATTAACAACAACAAAAAAAGTATATGCCTTCATGTTTTTGATTCAGAACTCTCGTCTTTTTTTTTTTTTTTACTTGGGAATTACTGTTTTACTAGGAAACTTAACTTTAGAAAGCATGTGGAAAAAACATGTGTACAATATGGAAACACTAAACAAGCTTTTTAAGAGGTAAATGGTCCTATTCAATGAAGGATTATAAATGTTGGGGAAGATGCTATTAATGGTGTTAACATGATGGTTTCCTACTAAATCATGTCCTTGATATTTGAAGCTAAACACATAAACAACATTTCAAGGCTCCTGTCACTCAGAGCACATTTCTGTAGATATCTGTCAACCTGAAATATATACAGAATTTTAAAAATGCAAAGAACTTTCTCATTTTTAACTCTGCATTGTTCAAAAATGACTGAATGAGGTTTTAATATTTCATAAAAATTGTAATCTTAATCTCATAGCTCAGAGAAATAAATTGCTAGAAAACACTTCCCTCTAACTCTGATGGCCTGGGTTTGATGCTCTGCTTCATTTGATGTCTAGTATGAAACATCACAAGTGTCATAGAACCTATCCTATATATTCTAAGTGCATCTAACATAAATTTATAGATACTATTAGGGACATATCTATTAATGTGATCAGTTAACTAATAGCTACTTTTTATTCAGTATTGGAAAGTTTGCAGCATAATTTTTAGCCGTTTACTTTTTCTCCTACTCTATGTATGGCATGCACCATTTAGAACAGAATGGAGCAGTACATTTTTGGGAAATGGAAGCTGAGTTTAAAGAACACAGCCAAATCCTTCCCACGTACCTCCATTGACATGAACAATTGTGACAGGAAAGAATACTGGCCATATATTTTTGGGTAGATGTTCAAGTGGTGTGAATAAGTATTATTTTCAAAGGAACTATGTTAATTTATTCATAAGAGTGCATACAGTTTAACCATTATGTATATTCTCAAATCAGTTTCTGGAAGCGTTGGTAGTATACAATATTCACAAGAATGAAAAGAAATGTATGTCTTTTGTGTATATCACTTAAGCAATCATACAGGTATTTGGTACGAAGGTACAACGTAGGTTGTATTGTTCCACTGTCATTAGTGAAAGACAGATAAGCCTTGTTATAGCAGTATACTTTTTGGTGCTGATTAAAATCCTGGAAACTCCAATGTGCTTCACATAAAAAAGCATGGAAGAGGTACTCCTTAATACAAACAATAGGACATATATATACAGTTTAATTCAGAAAATACCAGGATTGCTAAAAATACAGATTTGTACTCAGTTTAAAAATTCTCAAATGCCAAAAACCATTCAAGCAGCAACCTTACATACATGTCTAGCAGAAACATGAAGAACTAGCCATTTAAGAGAAGAGTTTAACTCCTAATTCTGCTACCAGTCTCTAACACAGAGAGAAACGTAACTGTTCTTTATAGCAATGCCAAACTGAATCTATTGTATTGAAAATAAGCAGGATGAGATTACCTTTATTTGAAGTGATACATTAAATATAATTTGAATATTTTTTCATTCCACAGTTGAAAGATAATTTTAGTATTTCTAAGTGTTCAGGAATGTACATTATTGTCCAAACTGTCCTTGTCATAGCCCTGTATCCTCATTCATTCAGAAAGTGCCTTTTTTTATATAAACTGAACAAATAGTGATTCTGAGAGCTTTTATCAAACTGTAGCCTCAAACTGTAGCACAGAACTGGCCCATCTTAATGGTGCAAGGCTCATGCATGCAAGACCCAAGCCGGTGAGGCTGGCAGTCCCCGTGAGCAGTGCACAGTCCCAGATGACAGCCCAGAGATGCCCAAAAGCACATGGCCCCACTGCACTGGGCTGCAGCAGCATGCTGTGGCATAGGCCACATGGATACCTGGTGGCTAGGGCCAAGCCGTGCTGCCCCCGCTATGCAGGAGGGGCTGTGCCATGAGGCCAAGAGCATGGCTGCTGTAGCTGGTAAGCTGTGGGGGGTGGGGGTTGGAGCTGGAAAAGGGGTGAGTGAGGAGCTTGCAGACAGGTGGGGAGCACACAGGGGTGCTGCAGCCAAGAAGGGGGCATAATGTGGGGGCTGCAGCTGGGCGGGGGGTGAGCAAGGAGGCTGCAGCCAGGTGGGGAGTGCATGGGAGAGCTGGAGCTGAGTGGGGAGGCTGGAGCTGAGCAGGGAGGTGAGCAGGGGGCTGAACCTGGCCACAGACCAAGTGTGGGGCCTGGAGCTGAGTGGGGAGGCTGCAGGCAAGCAGGGGGCCCTTAGCTGAGCAGGGAGGCAAGTGAGGGGCTGCACCCAGCTGCGGGGTGAGTGGGGGAGGCTGGAGCCATGCAGGGAGGCAGCTGGCGGATCCACCCCTCCCGAGCTGCCCCAGCGTGGTCCCCAGCACCCTCAGTACCCCATCCTGCTCCTCCAGCTCCCCCCACTCTCTACTTACCTGGCACAAAACCCAGGTCCTAGTTTCTGTGACCGCTGTGGGGGGCATGTGGCCCCTGTGGCAGGGCAGACCATGAGGTGTGCAGGGAGGCTGCTCCCTGTGGGGGACAGGGGACTCACCCCTCCTGGCCAGCCCCCCCTTGTAGCCCCCTCCACACCCACACTTCCCCCACAAACCCCACAGGCAGGAGTGAAGGGAATGAAGTGGGGGGTAAGTTGTGGGTTGACAGTGAGGGGCCAGGCAGGGGCATATCAGTGCTTCTCAGTGTTGCACATCCTGGTGAGTGAAGGGGGTAGGGGAAGCTCTGATTTTTCTATGACAGGAAGACCAAAGTCAATGCCAAACTGTATAGATAATTAGAATTTATTTTATTGTGATGATGGTGGCATCAGTAGGCTTCCAAGTTGCTTTACAATTGTAAATATATTAATAAAACATTGCCCTACTGACCCCCCACCTCTCTCTCTCTCTCTCTCTCTAGATAGATAGATAGATAGATAGATAGTGGTCTTTTGTTTTATTTGTGGAGGAACATGGATTTTGAGGTATTTTTAAAAATGAATTTTAGATTTTTTTTCAGAGATTTTGTGGGTTTTAAATAGGGAATAGTGGAATTCCAGCTAGTGAGGCAAGTGGCAGGACCCAGAAGAGCCTGCTCAGTACGTGCTTGGGGCCAGGAAGACATGCTTCAAAGGTTCAAACCAGGCCACTATATGGGAACATCTTCTGGGTGATAGCTGCCCAGATGGCCATGCAGGGTCACACATGGCAGTAGTGCTGTACAAAGGCAACTGTGCAGGCACATCCCATTAGCAGCTGGCCCAGAGAGGCAGGTGCCTTTACTGGCTATACAGTCTCCATCTGGGTATGGCAGGTGTGCAGCTTTGGGACCACATGCTGTTGCAGGTGACAGCAAGTCACAGCCAGGTAGCAGCCCCCACTGTCAGACTGCTACAGTGGATAGAGGATGCAGGGAACTCTCAGTGCTGCTTCAGCAGTCCAGCTGGCACAAGGGCTAATGTCCCCAGATACCAATTGACTGGTCCCCAGAAGCTCCTGAGAGGAAGGAACCCTAAGCTACTTGTCAGGGCAGCTTTTTATATTTCTGGGACCAGCACAGGTGCTAGCCCCAGGCTCTAGCTCCCCCTGGCCGCAGATCTGGGAGGAGGCAGGCAGGGTTATTTTGCCCCAAGTGTCATTATTTGCCCCACAACAAAGTGCATGTCTGGGCATGGGCACTGAGGCAAAAAGCCCTGGATCAAATTTGCACCACTTCTATTTGAGCTCCTGCAAGCACACATGCTTGCATGTATGGATGCACCCATCCATACATGCACCCATGTATGGATGCACCATCCATTAAGGTGTGGCAACTCCCCATAGAATAGATGCCCAAGTGGCATTCAGCATTCCAGGATGCAGTGTCCCCTCTCCCACCTCCGTGTTCTGTGTTGACAGACTTTCTGCACCCTGAACTCTACTGGCCAGGAGTGGTTCTGGTACCAAGCCAACTTCCCCTCCCATCTAAGGGATGTGAACTTTCCACCTCTAGGAATGCAGGTCTGTGCAAACAGCCTGCAGAGCACAAGCCAGCTAGCAATCAAGCAGAAACTTTTCCTAGTCCTGCAACTCAGTCATCTTCAGCATGAACCAAAGGATTCCCCTTCTGGACCCCATTAAGGCAGGCATCTAATTGGAGCCTTGGTGAGGTGATGGACCTCATTGTGATCTGGTGAGAAGAGAAGACCATTGCAATGACTATGAAAGCAACAGACAAAATCAGACCATCTATGAGAGGATAACAGTAAAGATGGTGGTGCAGGAGTACCTAAAATCCCTTTACATGAGGGGCAGAGATGCCAATTGGTTATAATGGGCAGGGTGTCTGGGACAGCCAGGACCCTGACCCCCTTCTGTGAATAGCTCCATCAGATCCTGGAGAGGTACCACACTCTCCATCTCCAGTTATTCAGCTTCATAGTGAGGTTCTGGAGAATGATGAGTATTTCCTATGCCTCAGACACCATCTCTTGCAGAAGCTGCCATCACAAAAGCAATCCAATGTCAGCTGAAATGAGCAAGGGTCACTACTTGTAAGCTCAAAGAGGCACACTCTGTGCCACCCGGACACTCTTGTCACAGAAATATCATGCAGGGTGCTAGGAACCTAATGCTGGAATGGGAGAAAAGATTTATGAGGGCTGGAGAGAGGAGGGTGAACAACAGCCTAAGATTAGGAACCCAAGAGGGCATTTACCATGGTGGCATTTCACTCTGGGCCTTCTGTTCCCATGAAGTCGCTGGGCAGAGCAAGAGGAGCTCAGTTTACCCCATCTTAAACTTGCTGTGAATGAACCACTGTCTGGGCACCCGTTGGCATTTGTGAGGGACTGAATGAATGGCTGAGTGCATGTAGGGCCAGTTCAGTTCCACACAAAAAGTGGTTCATTCGCAGCAATGAGAATGAAAATGTCCCATAGCTGAAAGCACTGGAGGGAACACTGTGATCAACTCCTTGGTGATATCACAGACTCACCTGTGCACGGAGCAGAGAATGCTGAGAGCTGGCTTTCTGTTTTTGAGTTCGGGCAGGAAGAGACAGCATCCATTCTGAAGGTTCTTCAGCAGTCCTCTGTGGCTATGCCATGGATGTGCGGATGTCCTTCCTGGGTGATACAGTAATAGCCATAGCTATAGATAGGCCAGTTAATGCCATGGCCACAATGGCTACTACCGTGGAAAAAGCAGCTTCTGCCACAGCCATGGTGGTGGCTGCTGCCATGGCTACAGCTATAGAGAGGGCAGGTTCTGCCATGGAGCAGTACTTACGTATCCAGACAGCAAGGCCAGCCTACCTACCACTTCCCAACCACAGGCATTAACCCCAGTCTCCAGCTGACCTGGGCTACCATGGAGACTAGCCACCTGCCCCCCGCCCCCATCTCCCCTCTTCCATCCCTGGTTGGCAATTGCCACCAAGTGCATGGTTCCCCATGTTACAGCTGTCATGAGGATGCCACCCCCCAGAGAAACAGAATAGCAAACAAAGAGCATGGACTTGAAAGGTATGTCTGGAAGAGGCAGCATTCCCTTCCCAGGGGGTGCAGGGAATGCTGCCAATGTCCCAGATATTTCCCTTCTAATAGGGGAGAGCACCTTCAAAAGAAGGCTGTTAAGCTTTGATGATAACCTGACTTAGCTACCCAGCAGTACAGAGTCAGAACACCCAGCCATGCAAGTGCACCCGTCAAGCTCGGAGGAGCCCCTCATGTCAGGCTGTGATGACATACAGTCAGTGTGTCACAGCACTCCAAGACATCAGAGGAAATGGTAGCCAGCCCACTGTCTATGCCATCATTTTGTTTTGCAGTTTCCACGGTGTTTTGCTGTTTGCACTACATGCACTATATTTTGCAGCTTGCACCTGTGTGGGTTTCTTTATTTGGAAACAAATAACATTTGAACTTTTTGTACATGTTTGCACTGAAATGAGCTCCTTGTGTATTACATAAGAATATGCAAAGAAGTATCTGTTTACCTCTGTGAGCTTTGACCCCAACTTGGCAGGGAAGACACAGCACAGGAAAGCAAGACTTCAAGGACAGAAAGCCAGGCAGCCAGGGGCAAAAGCACTTCAATTAGCACTGTAATTGAAGTTTCTGGAACTTCTGTTTGCATCTGGGGACAAGAATGTAGGCAACACAGCCCCCAGGGAGCAGGGACAGAATTCAAGCAGGGGAAGGACTCCCCATAAACTTTGGGGTTTCTTTCTCCTGAGTCTCCACCCTCAGCCAGGCCAGCCAGCCAAGCCAAGCAAAAAGTATCCCACATGAGTAGCCTAGTGGCTATTTTCCTTTATGAGCTAGAACCTTATAGTAACGAATGCAAGTGGTATTTACATGTCCACCCCCTGACCCATCCCAGCAACCACTCAGTGCCTGACTGTCCCTCAGCCTGTCCCAAGCCTGGGGCACCAGGGATAGCTTTGGCCAGCAGCAGCCAGTCAGCTGTGTGAGTTTCAGAGAACCATAGTCACAAGCAGTTAATTGAAACTTTCCCACAGCAGCTGAGGCAGCTGCTGGCTGGGTTGCAGGGCCTGGACTAGTCCAGGAGTGGGGGCTAGCAGACTGGGGCCACCCTAGGCAGCCTACCCACCACCCGCAACACCCCAATCCCACATTCCCAAATCCCAATTTATTAAAACATGAGGCCTTCTTTAATTTAGTTCCTCTTTATTTCTTTTTAAATTCTTTTTTCTAATTTTATTTCTTTTTATTTTATCCTTCAGTGACTGACTTCCTTCTTTTTATCACCCTTTCTCCACCCCCAGATCCTTTCCATCTACCATTTCATTACCCACCCCATCCTATTAATTCTTCTCCTCCCAGATTCACATTTCTGCCCCCCACCCCCCCATGGGGGGGGCTGCCACTGCCATGAAGGGCAGCACCAGCTGCTGCCGCCCCCCCCCACTCCCTGCAGCCCATGGACCACTCTGTCTGCCAGCAGCTCGCCCTCCTCTCCCCACCAGAGAGGCAGGTAAATTGGGGTATGTGCACAACACGGGGGTTTAATCAGCCCTAAATTGAAGCGGTGTTTTTTAAAACCCACCACTTCAATTTAGGATCCCTGTTTCATCTACACACACCCTACATATGCATTTAAACATGACTAAATTTAATACACATTAAACTGATGTGCATTAATTTTCTTTTTTTTTGTCCAGTGTTTACATGTGCAGGGACTTGGGACTAAAGTTAGCAGCCCTTCCATGTGCCCTTATGGCCACCAGGGGGAGCTGAGGTGCCAGCTTCTGGCAGCCATGTTGAAACCAGAGCCAACTGCTAGTACCTGGCAGCCATCTGGGAAACTGATCCCTGACTAGTCCTTTCCCTGGCCCAGGAGCTGTGTGCCGAGTGCAGGGGCAACATGCGGCAACTCCCTCCTCGCCCACTCTGCTTCCCTGTGCAGGGATGATCCAGGTCCTGCCCCTGCCCCTTCCAGCAACACCCAGCACCCTGCTGCTACAACCCAGCCCCTGCTAGCAATGACCAACACCCTGCGCTCCCACTGCCCATGGTGCTGGCCCTGCTGGCCACAGCAACCTCCCCCTCCCCTTCCCATCAACAATAAAAAACCCACTTAAAAGTGGGAAACTATATACAATATTTTGGGTGTTCAAGACCAGAATGGGGCAGTGGGGGGACCTAGGGGGCTGGGCCCCAGGACAAGTGCCCAGCTCCCCAACCCTTGGATGTTCCCTGGGGCTGGGCTCAGGCTGGCCCCCTAGTGGCAGGGCAGACCTGACACTAAAGTTAGTGCCAGGTTGGGTCTACATGTGCCTTAATGCATATTAACTAATCATGCCTAAAATTGATTTGCATTTGCAGGTATCAAATTTAGGAGTGATTAGCCTAAGTTAATGTGCATTAAGGGCACACACATGTAAACACGTGCCCGTAATGTGCATTAACTTGGGTTAACGTGCATTAATGCATCTTGTGTAGCTGTGCCCTTTATGTATATACCAGTTATTTTGCACCATTTTAGGGAAAAGTTTGTTAACCAGACTACTGCAGCACCCTGGGGCACCCCAAGCTCCTTTCAACACACAATGGTAGCACAGTTAGCACTACTACATGTGCAAACATGATTTACAAGGCAAGCCTAGAGATTTCAAATAAGAATCCAGTGTTTAAAACATTCTAATGTGTTATGGTCTTTCTCAGTTCCTTGCAATAGAAAAACTGTTCAATTAATTTTCCATGGTCAAAACAGTAGTGAAAACAGAGCCAGCATTTTCCAAGGTATCTATTGAGGGGTGCTTTAAGGCTAAAAAGGGTGAGAACCACTATTTTAGTGGCATTTACAGCTCTGAACATGCACAGTGTCACACCTGAGTAATTAAAGCACTTTGTTTCTCAGTCAGAGGCAAAAAAAGGAATATCTATTTTAAAATATCCCTCTGACATTCCTACAATACTTTACCTGTAGCATACCTGAATTATATAGAATAATGGATCACATATTGGTCTAAATCTTTGATCAGCATTCATTCGTGATGACCAAAAAGCTTTACCTCATGTCCAGTCCAAAAGTCCCAACTCCAAATGCCAAGAAAACCATTACACTACAATGCCACATCTAATATTTATATGAAACTGTCAAGTACTGTGCAGTATGTTAAGGCTGATCCCACTGCATTCATACACTATACAATTTGCAAAATTTGAAAACTGGTCGGTAAGGTTAGGTTGAGTATATATATTCAATATCGAACAAGAATATGCAAATGTGAATAGAAGTGTGTGTTTGACCATTAATTACAACTATTCAGTGATTAATATGTATTTGACCTTGAATACTTGTTGCAATAGATTTAGATTGCTGCCATGCTATTGTTACTTTTGTAATTATTATTGTAACTATATATGATAAATGATAATAACATGCTTACCTTTACCTCACCTCTTTGAATTCAAATGTGTTTGTTATGCATACATTGTCCAATAGTAAGGAGAAATATATAATAAACTGTGTGGTAGACATGAATTATAAAGAGAAAATGGATTGGTTAGTGATACATGTATTATCAATGGGGCTATTTGAACCACAGGTGAAGGCAGGAAACCTGTCTGTTGCTGTCCCATCATCTTGAAGGTCAAAGCTAACTGATTTGAAAGCAGAGAGGAGGAAAAATCCAAACTGGGGGCAGGTATTGCTAGGACAAGAACAAAACATTGGAAGCTACTGGGGCCAAAGGAAGTAAGAACTGCCAATTGAACCTATGATTGGCTGAGCAAGGAGAATGGAAATAAGGATCTGGAAGGTCAGGGAATAATAGGCAGTACATAGGAAAGGAAACTGCTCTTGGAGTAAGATGGGAAAGATTCAAGCTAGTAGCGAGAAATACAGATTAGAGGATAAAAGAAGTCATGCTCGGAGATAGGAGACTACAAAGAGTCAGCCTATGGCAGAACACTCTCCTTCAGTCTAAAGTAGAACCCACGATGCCCATATCATTCCTCTGCTGTCAGCAAATATCTGTGAAGCCCTGTGATAATATTTCCCCCTCTAATTGTGGTTCAAAGAAAGTGTTAGACCCCGACTTCATGCAGCACCCAACGACTAGGGAGACGATGTTACAATTGCCCATGGATTCTGTTACTCATTAGCCAGAGCAAGTAGGGAGCAAACACCAGCACACATTGCTCACAACAGCTTTATTCAGAATGGAGACAGCTTTGGACTAGCTCCCAAAAAAACAACAAACCGGGGAGACACCCTGAACAATAGGTTTTTCCCACATTTACACACTTTGGTTTATACTCATTAAGATTCACTCCACCTCTGTCCTTCTTTTTGTTCCCCTCATTTCTCCTCCTATCTCAAGCTCTGCCTCTGTTTACTGTTTGCTTCATTAGCATGGAATTGCCTATGCATTTCATTCATTTACATGTCTTTTTGCTATGAACACGTGTTTAAGACCTTGACTTCTCTTCAGTCAGTGGGCAGACTTTGACCAAAACCTGGAAGCTTCTGGAGGCTTCTTCACCAATCACCATTCACCTTTTCATATATGTTTATCTCAGATTCTGTTACGAATTACGTGTTGTTTTTCACATTCCAGTCTGTTTTTCTGTCTCAGGTTGTACCATCTTCCACATTCCTGAAATGTTACCTCATTCATAGCACACAGACTCACACAGCTACACTAGCTGCTTTTTCCTCAGAAAATGGTTGACACAGTTAAGATGGTTACTTAGCATAAGAAAATGGCTGGCTTAGTTATCATTCTGCCTTGCGGGCAGCAGGTCTGCTAGGCACAGGTAAAGCCTTCATTCAGCTGCAAATCCAGTGCTCCCTGAAAATCCAAATATTGTCACTCTAACAGAAAGGATAACTTAAAACTAAAGTGGTGTTCTGCTTTTCTAGGCTACAGGCCAAATGAGTTATGCAGAGTCACTCCACAGGCCAGATTTTGTGCATGAGATGGTCTACGGGCCCTGATCCAATGCTGAGTCAGCATGTGGGCAAAATCCTACCAGATTGGACCTGCCTCCCCAGCCTTGCCTGTTGGCCTGATCTACATGGGCAGTTGGTGCCTCCTGAGTCTGGGGAGGCACCAGTGGAGCATAACTGGAGGGGATTCCCCAGCAGTCAGCTGGTGACCAATTTCAGTGGGGGCACTAGCACTCTCTGTGCCCCCCTACTAGCTGGAGTGCTTGCTATCAGGGGGGTACCAGCGCTTTCGGGGGAGGCGGGGGTGGCACATGCCCCCTATGCCTCCCCGTATACATCCCCTATGCTGATCTGGCGTACAGGGTCACATCATCTGGCCTCAAGGACTGGAAATTTGGTGGCAGGGAAGCAATGGTAATATTAATTGCTACCACTCCCTCACTGCCGATTTTCAGACGTCTGCGGATCCCTGTGGGCTAGATGAAACAGTTCTGCAGGGTGGATCTGGCCCATAGACCAGAGTTTGAGCACCGCTGTACTATTGCATTCAGTTACTCCATTAGCTCAAATTTAAAAGGTTTGTACAGGGAACCTAAAGAATCTAACCCTGATGGTGAATCATAGAGCTGTCAACATGATGCCATATGATGGACTTCCTGAGTTGGTTGGTTTGTTTTATTTTTTAAAATCCAGGACATTACACCATTAATTTAATTGTTACAATACAGTTATGTAGATACCCCAGTACCCAGAGCTGATAAATGACCAGCTCTCTCAGGATGGCTGTGCAGTTGGTGCTATTGCTATATAAAGAAATTGAAAATAACTACATAACCCATAATAGTCCTGTTTTATAGGTATGAGTAATATTTTCCTTTAATTCTGTCAGATGTTGAGGTTTGCCTTTTTTTTCTTTGGGGGGAGGAGGGGAAGGGAAGTCTTGACAAAAATGGCTCAAATGTGGGTATTGGATAAAGGAGAAGCACGATTTTAGTGTCTTGTATGGAAAGTTGTAATTCTTCAAAAGAGCTGAATATATTTTCTTTGAAGAACTGTCCAAATGTTATCATGCAATATGTTTCCAGTTATTAAAACTTCCTAATAATTCATTAGGATTAAATTCAATATTATTATGTATCCATGCTAAAGGTGATGGTTATGAACTTACCTTCATATACCTGTAATCCTCAATTCTCATTGTTACTCTCAAGAAGAGTATAATTATATATTGAATTTGTCCTGAAAGATTTACTTAGCCATGATAATATCTTAAGTTTATCTCATACACCAATTCCTAAATTGTCTGGCTTGTTAGTAATATTTAATACTTGAAAACAGAGGGTTGGGTTTTTTTAACACTTATACTATTATAATTTGCAGTAGTGTAAATTTCACAAATGTAGTTTTACCCCTGATTATTTTTTTAGGGTAATTCTATGCTAAGTTCTAGTAACAGCAGCATGGGCTCCCATTTTACATTGGTGCAAGGGCAAGCTACATCTGTGTGTATGTTGTGCGTTCAGGCCCAGCTTCTCTTAGCTAAATTGATCTGTGATACCCTTATTAATACTTGAGTTTATCTTAGTCCATTGATAATATTGTAGTATCATAGATAATACGTTTTCTGAAATAAGAATACCAGAATAGACATAATCTAAGTCAGAAAGCATGAAGGCTGGCTGTAAAGTACAATAATATACCTTATTACATGTATTTGCTCTGACTTTGACTAATATCTCATTTTTATATTAAAGATACTCAGCAGTATTGATTTGTTAATATGAAATTTAATCTGCAAATTATATTATTCAGTATGACGATCTCAACACAAAAGTATTTTTTGTAGCATATACTATAATAAACTTTTCACAGAGACTGTGTTATAAAGAGTGTTATTGGTTCAGCAAGGTCAAATATTCATAAGTTAGGGAATACCATCATTAAGTATGCCTGTATGACCTTAATTCTGCACCTTTGTGTACATACACTATCATAGAAATTAATTATATGTTTTGCTTCTATTATTTCCATAGGACTCCTACCTTATTCAGGGCATAGAATGAATGGCACTTATCTAATTACAGTAGTAGCTATTCAATATTTTGTTTTCTCTGCTTTGTTTGGTATATGGACTCAGGCCTTATTTACTACACAGTATTCAAAATCCTGCTCTAAAGGCAGCATTATTAATTCTCAGGGTTTCCCCCTCACTCCCTGCAGCACTCTTTACAATAGCAACTGAGTACTTCATAAAGCACAATGAATTTCTTTTCACAACAGTCCTGAATGAATGAAAATTGAAGAAAATAAAAACAAAGGAAAATAAGTAAGCACTAATTCTGGATTCCCAGTTCAAGACACCAGGACATGTGAGGATCAAAAAATGCTTTCTCTGCTCCAAATACAATTTCCATTCATTCCATTACAGCTGTAAGTGCTCAGTACTTCTGAAAATTAGACTACAAACTCTAAGTCTCTCTCACACACACATTTTCTCTCTCTCTTTGTAGGAATGTTAAATAATAACTCTGGTGGAAATGGTGGCAGAAATCATGATGCCATGGGCGACTGGTGCCTCCTGAGTCAGGGAGGCACTTGCCCCCCAGCAGGCAGTCAGTGACCGGGGTGGGGGCTACTGCAGACCCCACAAACTGGGGGGGGGGGGGGTGACCCGGGGGGAGCAATCCCGCAGACTGGGGAGGATCCCCTCATGGCTGATCCTGCCAACTAGCAAGTGGCAGAGGCGCACTGCTGGCACTTTCAGGTGAATGTGATCAGCTGCAGGGGGACCATTTCTTCTACTGCCCCCAGTCCCTGGCCAGCACTCTCACGGGGGGCACCAGTGCTCTTGCCTGCCCCCTTTGCCCAGGAATGCTGGCTGTCAGGGGGTGCGCTAGCACTCTCAGGAGGTGCACGTGTACCCGCTACGCATCACCACTGCATGACACCCTCTTGTAGGAGGCATGATGTTGGGACTGGAGATCAGGCCCATGTGTGCTAGGCACACATTCATTTAATGCTGTGATGGGACCTGATCTAGTCCCCAAATCATGACTCCTACCATACATAGGAGTCATGACAGGAGGCATGATTTTGGGGAATTGAGGATCCCATTATGCCATGAAATAAACATGTCTCGTGGGCCTTTGCTCCTAAATCCATGTAGACACATAACAGGTGGAATAGAATCTGGTCTCTAGCAATGATCAGACTGCAAGTATCTTGGGCCACCTGTGCGCTGGCAAGTTGTGGGAATCCAGCTTGCTAAGTGAACCAGAGCTAGTCCTGGAGTTGGGACCAACAATCAGCTGAATGTTGTTTTCAGAGCCAGCACTGCACCAGAGCCTGGAACTAACTGTGGTACAGAACAGCAACAGGGACCAACAATCAGCTGATTTTTGTTCCTAGCTCTGAGATAACAGGAAAGTCTACCTTGGTCTCTTGGTCCCCCAAATCCTAAACCTGAAGTCTAAAATGCAGGGTTCCTCATTAGCCTCCTTCATAGCCCCTTTTAGCCACTCCCAAGCCTCACAGACAGGATTGTCCCCTGGGAGAAATGTTCAGTTCCTCTCCAGCATGCATTGTGGCCTGCCCCATCAGTCCCACTAGAGTTTTCTCTGACTAGCTTCCTCTGACTAGTGGTCTCACCTGGGAAGCCCACTACTCTAAGCAAAGAGTGCCTTCCCTGGCATTTCCACCATGGGCTTTTGCCTCCCCATCAGCTTTTACCGTCAATGTAAACAGGCCCAAAACAAAAAAAAAAACAACAACTTAAATCTCTCTGGGTCCAAGCAACTCCTACCCTTTATCAGCTGGATTTTTCCAGCTTTCCCATATACCAGCATCAGTGTTCCCCTCTCCTGCAGCCCAGACTTGCAGGACATCTTCCTTCTTCAGAGTTCAAAAAACAGACTAAATGGAGTTCTGGTTCAGGAGCTAAGCTTATGGACCTCACCCCTTCTAGTCACCTAATCTCTGCTACTCAGAACCAGACACAAGGGTTTGCCCTTTGCCCACTGATAAGCCTGCTTCTCTAGGCTGCAACCTATCCAACTGCTCTGCAATCTCTACTTAATTAATTGTCTGGAGCTCTGCCCTTTGTTGCCTATTTCAAGGCAGTTTGCTCCGGCGTAGTCACTGTCAGGTTTGTGGCTCCTGTCTCTGTCTTGCCTGGGATGCTTTCATCCTTGCAGCTGGCACTAGCTCAGCTCCCGATGGTAACATGCAGCCATATACTCACTCTTAAAATAACAGGGATGCTTGACCACTGTTACAATGCCATAACTAATCCAAAGTATAGGTTCAGAAATTAGCCACTACTATAGGAATATTTAAGCAAAATATAAATGGTAACAGGACTTCAGGTTATTATTAGTACTTTTTTTTATTCGCATAGGATGCACAGAAGGATATACAAAGACCCAGTCTAAATTTTAATCTGCTTCATAGACTATGAAAAGAGGTTGATAAATATGTTTCTTTTGCTTTTTGTGAATTCCTGTGAAGCTGTTCATCCAGAGAGATATGAACAGAAACAGAATAGTGAGGGATGACCTTCTAGTTGCTACTCTAATAATGTTCCTTGTAGTATAAAAGCATAGTAATTTCTTTTCTATATACAATGTGTTAGTGAAAGCAAACATTGGCCTTCTTATATCTAGTCAAGTTGACTATAAAGAAATGGTCTGCCTTTTTTAATGGTCAATTAAACACTTATTATTACAGAGCCAAAGAACTGCAGTGTTTCTTACAGAAGATACTTAAGGGTTAGCCTGACATAAATCAGCAAACATATTTTAGAACAAGAAAATGACTAGACATTAGTAATAAGCAGACTGAAAATATCATGAAAACAATTAAAAATATTTATAGACTATGTTTCATGAAACCAAAATAATACTCATTTTTTCAGGAGATGACTATTTACTGTAAATAATATAGTTAATGGCATGCATTCATCATATCCCACATTAATTAGTTTTTTTTTCCTCACATCAGGATCTATGAAGCAGTTTTAAGTAGCAATGTCAACAACAGTTAACATGATTAAAACTGCATTCCTAATAAGAATTTTATCCCAACTTGTATTAATGTTTATTTTAAAATGCTTCTGTGTTGTGGAGCCATCTGTTTCTTGCTTGTTATATAGTACCTAAGTTCTACAATCATAGGACCCAAGGGAGATTTTCATCTATTTTTTCTTCATGCTATAACAGGCATTCAGTAGTTCATTCAAAAGAAATATTTCAACTGAAGTTCAGAAGTTGTAGCTAGGAGGAAAATGCCCCTACATTTTAAAAAATGAAAACCTCTCAACAAGTGCTCTAACTGCATTACTATCCTTCCTGGCTATGAGTCTGAATGTGTAGCTTGCTTGTAAGTTCCCCTGGATTCTGGGAAGAAAAGACAGCAACACTGTCAAGAAATCACATTTTTGCATTTATGTTCAAATCCACATAGACACAGCCACTGAGGTGAATTTAAAAGTATGACTTTCAAATCACCTTTTTGGAGAACACTGAAATCAATTAAACAATAAGTATATTCTCATTTACAAAAGAAATCAATCAGCTGTCATTTTTGATTGATTATTCTGGAATAGAGTGGTGTTTAATCTATGAATTTATTGCACATTATTCAACTACTATAAAAACAGCATGTGGATTAGGTATGACAAGTCTCATAGTAAATGGACAGAAAATTTAGTTTCCCTTTTGAAGTCTTGTGATCATCTGCTCTTGATTTGGTAGGCCATTTTTGTTAAGCACAAAACTATATTACTTTCTAAAAAAGATCAAGGAAATATGCATTACAAAATATTACTAAATTGGAAAAGACATTGCATTGTATATGGGATGGAGAGCTACGTTATAATGATTAATCCAAGAGGGACATCACCTTGAGGGGAACTTTCAAAACTGGGTGATGTTACATGACGCATGTTTTCAACAATATGGGCTAAAAATGAGGATAGATATTGATACAATCATTTTATAGATCAGCCTAAATTCTGCCTTATGTCAAGGAAAACATATGGCATTTTTATCTCAGTATTACTATACGATGTACTTTCTTTAGGATTTTAGAACTGGCAAAATCCTGCATTGTCTCTCTCTGGGGAAACTGCTTACTAACATCACAGTAGAAAGGAAAGAAGAAATAAGTACTAAGAATTTGCCTCAAATATTAAAATGTGCCTGATTTTTAAAAAGTTGAAGAAGACAGGGAAATTTTTAACCTAACATAGTATAATATTTTGTATGCTAGAAATATATGATATTTTCAGTGTATGCTAAAACTACCAGATCTGTATCACATTTAGCACGTGACATTAAATGAGACAAGCTTACGCACCTTTCCTAAACAGTGGTAATATCCATATGATAAATTACAGAGCTGCATGTTGAATTGCATTTATCATGCACTTCAGATTATCTTACTGGCACTCTACCCACTAATGCATTGCCATTGGGAGTACTTCCAGCACTCCTAGTTGTAAGTAGTTGCAAACAGACAGTGTTAAGCAAATTAAATAACAGTGAAAGCTGGAGCACAGGTACAAAGAGAGTGGGAAAATAGGATTCACTAATGGAGGGAAGGGATTGAAAAAGTTTATATTAAAAATGAGAGCAAAGATGTGAGTGGTATATTGTGAATGAAAGTAAGGAATGTCAGTTTGTATTGGTTACAGGGCAGCAGCCTTCCATTTGTTTTACCACTTGGAAGTGCAATCATTGTGAGACTGCTTTCTAGCTTCAGTCCTCTGTTTCATAACCTAAAATTTTCATGTTTAAGTTTTGCCTGTTCCTTTTTCAGTTATAACAAGTAAATTCCATGTGACACCATTCTTGTGAAATGCTGCAAGGCTTACATTTGCCTGCAAAACTGCCCTCCCCTGGCAGTCTCTGATACCTCACTTATTTTATGCAGTCTTTGAATAGGAAGGCAATTACCCTATAGTTTCTTTACTTTTCTCTTGGCTCTGATGTGTTGACTAGCTGGTTTATTTCCTCTAATTAAGCTGGGAATGGCTATTTAACTCATTTCACTGTACCACAAGTTTTCTGGGCTTGATAAAAGAAGGCCCTTTCCTCTCCCAATGGATGCTGAAGAAAGATTTTCTGTCAGCCATAGTGGGCCTGATTCTATTCCATCTATTAAGCTTCTAAATTGACTTAGGTGTCTAAGGGCACATCTACATGTTGCTCTTTGGTGATGCAGTGAAGAGCTACATCGCCGTACAGCTTACTATGGTGACATATTGATCATGTATGTATACACATGATCACCAGCTATGTCACCATAGCAGCATGTTCCCCAGGCATAGTGTGCCACCACCAGGGCCAAATTAATGCATAGGCAAACTAAGTACATGCCTAGGGCCCTAAGTGAAGGAGAGGCCCATTTGTGCTTATTCTACATATTATAATTATTGAGTGAAAAAAGTGGGGGTCTATGAGTTTGTTTGCTTAGGGCCCACTAAAGACTTAATCCAGCCCTGGCTGCTACAGTGATGTAGCGGTGACATCTACCTGTGTGTGCTGCATGCATGGTGCAGTAACCACCTATATTGCACCATGCTTTAGTGCTTCCAAAGCATTAAAGCAATGTCACCATACAACAATGTATAGGTATGCCCTAAGTGAAATAAAATTACACTTAGGTCCCTAAGTCCACTTACACCTATTAGATGGAATAGAATATTGTCTTATGCTATTTAAGAGGATACAGAAGTTTCTATTGCTACTCTTCCAAAAGGCATTTGCCTCAGAAAGGGGAATGAAATTCTTCAGGTTAATGTCAAGTTTTAAAAGAAATTCCAAGGATACATCTACACAGTGTACTACAGTGTAATGTACATACCCGAGTTAGCTTTAAAGGAGCTACCTTGTAGACCAGAAGCAGTCTAGCTGTAGCAGCACAGAACTCCATTAAATCTAATTCATACTGTTCACAGAATAGACCTATCTAAAAACTAAAGTAAGCATTCCAGATTGTCACCAGTTGGAAAGCCTAGAATGGAACATGAGACAAAACAGTTATCTCCTGAAGAACACGGAAATTGAGAGAAATACCAGATCACAGAACTGCCATCAATAGGCAGAAGACAACAGAAGTCAGGGTGATAGCTGAGACAGAAGGGGAATTGTGGCAGCTAAAAAGGATTATGATGCAAGTATGGATTAATGTATCTTTTGGCAAACGTGGAACATTTAATATTTTATGCTTTCCACAGTTCTTCCTAGGATGAACTGAACCTGCTATTTTTATTTGTTTAAAATTAGGGCTTTTCCAGCTTCAGTTCCAAAAGTGCTTTTTATATGTTTGATATTGATTAAAACAAATAACCATATTTCATTACAAGAAGATCCTCATTTTTTAGTACTATTTTAAAACATTGAACAGTAAAATTTCAGTCTTGAAGTAGAAAGTAGCCAAGTATTTAAATGGTACAGTGTTTTCAAGGACAAAGCCCAAACTGTGGTGAGGTGTGAAAGAAACCAGGATATACATTCTTGTGGAACATTTTGGACAAATGTTTGCCTTCTAATTCAGGAGGGCTGGATCAATGGTCCTGTAGGCCCCTTCCAATCCTAGAAGGGATGGTGCACTGATATGCTATCATAGAAAGGACTCAGAAGGAAGTTCTACAGTTCCCCACTTCTTTTTTGTCTATTCCATTCAGTCTGCAACAGCAACAAGTTATGTAAGGCTTAGTAATGATGGTTAGCATATGGTGAAAAATGAGCCAGTTTACCATCCTCTTATCTTTCC
>NW_005841894.1:379789-399484 GCF_000455745.1 Alligator sinensis
CTCTGCCTGAAGGAATACACCTACATGCTTGGTTACCCAGAGCAGGAGAATAAGGAGACATCTTTTTCCTACTTCTTTTACTTTATGTGGGTATGGATTGAGCCACTGTAGAATATGCCCCTAACACTAGTTGTTATCATCCGTTCTCCAAGTTTAGGGGTGGCCCAGTCCAAGGCTACTAAGGACAATCAATCTAACCATATCATTCTGAGGAAATATCCACCGAAGGCTTCCTAGGCATAAAATGAGACTACCTCTGTCTGAGTAAGGCAATTTGCAACAAAAAAGCTTCAATCTTGTTCCCTGAAATGCCACCTGCAATCCCATGGGAGGTGCACAGTCGGTGACTTGTGTCTTTGTCACTTCACCAAACTGATATGTTTTTCTTATAGATCATCACTGCATTCCACCGTTTTTGATTGTCACCACTGTCACTATCTATCTGCAGCCAGTGATTTTCAGCAGCTGGTTGGTATCCTGCACTAAACAAGATATATTCTTTATTAGGTCTACAAAATAATTCCTTTTGTCTACCTCACTTTTCATACAGCAGCTGCACAGGCAATAACTCTTCAACCACACATGCAGTGGGGACAGCCCAGTAGGGCTTCACATTCATTATCAATACTTCAGTGCTGTAACAAACTGTTGGTTTTATTCTGTTTTAAATGTGTTTATGTTGTATGCTTCAGTTTCCAAGTAAAGCTAGTTCATGGGGAAAGAAAGGTTAGTAGGGTCCCTGCCAAATACCAGAGCTGCCTATATGTGGGGCAAGACAAGGTGGAGCTCTAAGAGAGACCTGAATACCTTTGTTGACACATCAGCAAAGGTGGGATTGGCTGTGCCATGCAGGATGGTTCAGGGAAGATTAAGGAAGTAAGAATACATTGGACAGGGCAGTGAGAATAAGCACAGTGCCTGGCAAAGTGGAGGGTCTATATGAAAAGGGAGACCAGCTGAACAGCTTTGGAGCTTGTGGCTGGGCAGAATAGAGAAGGACTAAATGAGTAACTTTGGGGTACTCAGGGATGTACAGGCTGCACTGGGAACAAAGGAACTATTTAACCCTTTGGAGGAGGCAAAAAATCTCTGGCTGGATAGTCTTTGCCCCCCAGAATGCCAGTACTGAAGAGGAGCTATCTTCTTTGCTACTTGGAATATCAGGGTATAGCTCTCCTTGTCAAGAGTTAAAATCCCATTTTAGAAGCAAAGTAGGCAGGGTCCTGAGGCAAGATCATGGAAAACCAGGCATGGTCAGGAACTGAAATGCTAGTGGCTCTAAGCTTGAAGGAGCCAGGGTTCCTCCCTTGCTCTGGAAATCACACCTGGGCTGGCTTCAGGGTGAGTGGTCCTGACCAAGTGCCCTTCTGGAAGAAGAGAGATCAGTCTGCCATGTCAAATGCTACAACTGCTACTTCAGAGTAATACTTCTGCTTTGGATACTTGGTCAAATCATTTGATGTTCAAAATAAGAAAAGCAGGGGGACTTTTCTCCCCAGCCATTGGAAGTGTTGTCTGTAAAATACCTGGTGGACTTTTCTCACCAGCCATTGGAAGTGTTGTCTGTAAAATACCCATGCTTCACATACATA
Source organism: Alligator sinensis (assembly GCF_000455745.1). Classification (NCBI taxonomy): domain Eukaryota; kingdom Metazoa; phylum Chordata; order Crocodylia; family Alligatoridae; genus Alligator; species Alligator sinensis. Next base: position 381,382 of record NW_005841894.1, read on the forward strand.
AAGAAAATAGCAAAAAAGCCTGGCCTAATAAGCATTAGCCCTTGTTAAAGTACAAACCTGAGCCACTAGGGTAACATTTTCAGAACATTGCCTTGGCCACAGTATGCTGTACATAGTAACTGGTGCTACTTACATTCCACATGAGATTCTCCTATTACCTTTGGTTCATCTTTTTTTTTTCTCCCAGTACATGCATGTATAAATGTTCATTCTTTGATGGGCGATGATAGAAGACATCCTATTAAGTTGAATGAGGAAACAGCAGTGGAAATTATATACTTCAGTTTTAGCAAGACTTTTGACATGGTTTCCCTTTATAGTCTCATAAGGAAGCTAAGGCAGTGCAGTTTAAATGAAACTATTGTAAGATAGAGGCATAACTGGTTGAATGTTGAAACACTACTTATTAATGGCTCTGCGATTAACTAGAAGAAATGAAGTCTCCCAAGGTTCTGCCCTGGGTCCAGTACTGTTTATCTTCATTAATGACTTGAAGAATAATACTGAGTGCACATTTCAGAAATTTTTAAATGATGCCAAGCTGGTTGGGGTATCTTTGAAGATTAGGGTTAAGATTTAAAATGATTTAATAAATTGGAGACATAATCTGATAGATTAACTGAATTAAATTCACTAAGGACAAAAGTGAAGTACTATGGCAAGGATGGGAATAATGCATAAATAAAAAATTAAGAATGACTGTCATGAATGACCAAAGAAAAGAATCTAGAGGACCTAGTGGCCTGCAAAGTGAGAATGACTAGGTACCATAGTATTATTGCAAAAAAAAATCTAAAAGCATTCTGGAATATTTTAGGAAGAGTGTTGCATTCAAGTCACATGACATGACTTATTCCAGCTATTCCATGCCAGTGCAGCCACACCTGGAATTCTGTGTCTAGTTTTGGGGACTCGACTTTAAGAAAAAGTAGAAAAATTAGAAAGAGTACATTGGAGAGATCTAGAAAACATAATAAAAAAAAAGGGAAAGGTTGGGGTTATTTCGTCTGAAGTAGACTGATGGGAGATTTATTAACAGTTTTCAAATACAACCTGGGTGGTTGTAACAGGTGACAGTCAGCTATTTCTTGTGTTCTCATGGGAAAGGGATAAGGACTAATTGGCTTAAACTGGAAAAGAAAATAAATAGGTAAGATATTAAGAAGAATTTCTAATTAGGATGGTGGTGAACATTGGAACAGTTTATCTAGTGCCTTCACTGTTCAAAGTTTTTAAGTTTATGATAGATAAGCTGTTGAGTGGGCAGTTTTATACAAAAAGATTTCAACTGAGATGTCTTTCAGCCCTATTTTTTTCAATTATTTATATAATTCTATATATGAAGACTGTTTAGCTCTATTTCTATCATTTTAAATGTGAAGAAATACCTGACCATATGCAAAAATAATTGATAAGATGAAGTAGACGACGTATTCCTTTAAAAAAGTTTTACAAACTGTAATTAAAAGCTACACTGTAAATCCAAAATGACCTGCAAGACTCCAGGGAAAAGTAAGTATGATCTCTTTCCAGCTATTCTAGCAAAGACAATATAATTTTTGAACTTCATGACAGGTCTACTGCTTTTTGTGCCATGAGCTTGGCAGTATGTTATAAGTACCTTCATCCCGAAATGTTCTTTCATCCAAGACTGCAAAGTCAAGACTTTCCTGTCATCCTTTTATGACATTGTAACTCGAAAAAGCTACAATACCAAATGTAATAGGAAGAAATTGAACCACAATTAAATGCTAACCTGAATGAATGATCATATTCTTAAAATCTTGACAGTTATTGTGGCAAGGGTAACATTTAAAAACAGTATTGTTATAAAACATATTTTATAAACAAAATAATATTTCAGAGGTTTGTCTTCTGTGACCATATTTTTAAAGTTTTGGAATGATTCTATCTGAGAAATTCCTTAGATCTTACATTACTATAGCCCTCAAGAGACCTAAATAAGTGCAGGGACCCGATGCTCTTGGCACTGTACAAACTCAGAAGAAAGTCCCAAAGGGTTTATCATGTAAGTATATGACACGTGACAGAAAGTAGATATAAAAGTACAAGGAGGCAAGGAGACAATACTGATCAGTATATTTGGTAGTGATTTTGGCACACCAGTGATGTAACCATTGTCAAGGCCTTTATAAGCCTCAGGGAAGTTTAAAGTGATGTGGCCTTCTTATTATTTATGGGGGTCTCCTCCAAGTATGTGGGGCAACAAAGGAGTAAGCCTGAATGTTTTACAAGCGTTAATTGAGGCTTGCTCATTGGTCAGATGGAGAGATGATAAGAAAAGAGAAGATAGGGGTCTTGAAAAGAAAGACAAGTAGCTTATGTTTCATGAACAAGAGAAGGGGGAACCAAAGATTCATTCAAAGAGATGGGTTCACATTGTCAAAGCTGCAGCCTAGGACAATGATCTACAGACACAAAAGGGATGGATATAAGTGCTCAGAACTACATTTGTTGAGACAGAGAAAATGATGTAGGAGAAATAAGGTAGATATTGTCGAGGCTCTAAGATATTTTAGTATTTTGTTATAAGTCCTGGTTACTGTGCATTGAGTTAGTATCTGTTACTACAGGTACTAAACTCAATGTGCAGTAACTATGGTGAATTAATGTACATGTAGACATGCCCAGGAAGACTAGCAATGTCATCCTAGTATGGATGGTACGGAGAAGAAGGCTGAGACTGAGGTGATGGTTACTCACCCACAAGGAAATATCAATATGGCAAAACTGGTTTTGTGTGAATCATCTCTATGGCATCATCACCAAAAAATAGCTGGATGGAGCCCTTTTTTAGGTACAGTGGGTGCATCTGCATGAGATGCTAACTGTGCAGTAGCCTAATACCATGTTAATATGCTATGGCACAGTACTATTAGGCTACTGCACAGTTAGCATCACTAAGAAGCCATGGACTAGCACTACTGCACAGTAGCACCAATTTCTGCACGTTGATTTAATACTTGGTAATATAAGTACTAAACTTAATGTGCAGTAACTACAGCACATTAATGAATATGCAGATGCACCTAGTGTATACTGCATCTGTTCAGGGATTTGGGCTAGATGACCTCCAAGATACCTTTGAACTATATGACTCTATGAATATCTCTAATGCAACTTGTTAGAGAAAAGATATTTTTAATACTTTCTGGTTCCATTAGAGTCAGAAATGTTAAATACATCATTAAACTGTTTACCTTGAATTCACAGATCATTTACCCAAACACCCTGAAAACTGCTTGGCTTTATAAGTCAAGATAAATCCAAATAAATAATTGTGTTATTTATTTTAGTCACATATGCATTTCTATAAAATTTTAATTACTGTTTTAATGTCTGCTTGTGCCATCCTTCTTCAAAACAAATAATTATCACTATACAAGTAGTCTCAATCACTTTTGTGAAACTTCTTGCAGAGTAATTCAAGGAACAGTGGCAAATTGGGTTCTGGATAAAGATTTTTCTCATGCATTTACCAGCATAAATGTATACTATGCTGTTTGAATGTATTTCACACAGAAGAAAAATATATTTAAGGAATATGTAGTTTGTCCAATTATTAAGAAAGCGTACCCACAAAAAAGTAAGCATGGTAATAAGATTTAATGCATGTTTATGGTAAGTGTTTTGTATGTTTTGTTTAGAAAGTATACTATACAGAACAATTAAGTTAAAAGGATCAAGTACATGTGGGAAGGAAGATTATCAGAGGAGAATGCAACTAAGGAAATGTTTTGCAGATGTACTGCATTTAAATTAATAAAATCTCATTAGGTTTTATGTTTGCCAATAACGGCTGGAAAAGTTACCATACATCGTAGGAACAATTACCCAAATCTTCACTGTCTCATTAGGTTTGTCATACTGTTTTCATTATAATACATTAGAACTTGCAAGTGAGCCTTCAGTAATGACATATTGTTCCAATTCTCCTTTCAGCAGGCTCTAAGATATTTTAGTATTTGTGTTATAAGCCAGCAGGTGTCTTCACTTTGGTTTTTTCTGAAATGGTTTTATACACAGACCTCCAGACATAGAATGGAATGTAAAAGGGCTTTCAACAACCACATAAAAATGAGTCTGATTAGAGTAAAGCAATACACACTATTTTTATGTTTTTATGGTAATTCAAGGCACTAAAAATGTGCACCTTTGGAGTATATGTCTATTCCTGTAAGTCCTGTTAGTGAAAGCTGTATTAATGTAGATAAACCATGTGATATATAAAGTTTGCAGATTTGCATAACAAATAGAAGGCATAAAGCTGATTTGAATATCTAAGGCATTATAAACTTCAATGAGAACAACCAACACTGAGCTTCTGAGGCACTTGCATTCAAATGAGTAAGATTTAAAAAGGATATAATTTTAAAAATGCTTTGAAGCACCCTATTAAAGGTCTTAGGCAGCTCAAGGTTAAAATAAATATTGGATATAAGATAGGTGGGGAAGAGATTTAGAACCAATTTAAAATAGAAATCACTTAGCATTGCAATGGTATGTTTATAGCTATTTGGTAGAAATGTCACATGACCTTCAAAAATGAGGAGCTGCTGTGTATGCTATTCATAGGAAAATGAAACTCTAGTAAATAAGCCCTTTTAAGTCTCGAAGCCTACTGCTGTTTATTTGTTAGGTACCTAATGAAGAGAAACATTAAACAACAAATTGCCCTAGGTTCCTCATTGCAACCCTAAAACTCTGTCAAAAAATATAGAACAGATACCATTGAAGTGGTGTATCACTTTCCATACTGTTATATAATAAAGTTATTGATACCTTATAGGGATGTTCAGTGATTATTCAGCAAAGAATGAGAGGTCTTTTTATATGAAAACTATCGATATGTCTACAGTGTCTCACTTCACATTTGCTATATCCCAAAATAAATGTAATATAGCCATCTTAAAGCAACACTGATGCATGCTGGGAAAACACTTAAGGCAGTGAGCCTAAAGCGGTGCACCCAGCACTATTTTAAGTTATCTATATTGTGTACATTCAAGTTCAGTGCATATAAACTGGAGATATCACCATTCACTGTGGCATTCTAGAGTGGTCCAGAGACAATATACACGTGCCTTAGGGAACTTCTTAATCAACCAGATTAGAAAGTCATGACATAAAGTTGAATCTATGATGAGGTAATGCTATACATCTCAGGTTTAGCTAGTTTATAAGGTACAAATCTATTCTGCATTCTGCCTGACTTCAGAATAACATGACTACCTCCCTCTCTCTGTAGTATTGGAAGCTACATTAAGATTACTCTAATTGACACATTCTCATCCTCTCCAGTTAATTGCTTTTTCCACTTCTCCAAATCATCCATTTGCACAAATATGCTTAGCCATGTAGATCTGAAATCAGGTGGAAGGTGGTACCATTTCATTCCTTGCCAGTCCCTTCTCCGGATCTGTTGAAGTGGATTGTTGCCTATGAAAGCACAGTCCTTCTATGCCTGAACATAAAAAATACAGGGCAAGGCAAATAAGATCTGAGTGCTACTAAGAAATGTAGCTCAGCTTGCTCCAGCAAAGACCAGGTGATAAGAGGACATTCTTCTATCTTCTTAGTGTGTCAGAAAGTTTCTTAAATAGAGAAGAGAGATCTAATAGGATAATGGAATTCCAGTCTGAGTAATGCAATACATTACATTGTGTGTGTTTGTTTCTTACTAGGTCCGGCCCTTCCTTTGTGTTCATTATTTTAGACCAAAAGTCTTAGAGGAAGATGTTTTCCACAGAGAAAAAGGAGTGGGATACCGTTGTTGATAGAAATTTCAAAATTTCACCCTAGAGGGAAATAGAAATTTTGGTGACATTATTTTTGACATAGCAGAAATGTAGCCTTTTCAAGACAGTTCAATTTAAAAGTAAACTACCACCCTTGACCTCATTTTAATATATTTATAACTAACTTTACAATACTAAACTACTACAGCTAGCTCCTTACCTCTTATTACTCTATTTTATCTTCTGTATGATGGTCATCCCTCCTGTTACTTATTACTACTTTGATACCCTTGGGTCTACTCAACTTCTGTTAAGATACAGGTTTTCTTAATTAATGCATATCTTGCTGCTCTAATTTTTTCCTCACTTTTAATTTCGCTGTGAACTTTAATTAAGTTCCTCCATCATAACTCACAGGTTGGGCAAGCTTTTTATTTAAAAAAAAAATTGAATTGCTCACCTAGCAAGATGACCCAAACTTTCAAACTCCACAAAAAGTCCTTTATTTCACCTGTGTATTAGAAATAGAAGCATCTGAGGTCTTTACTTTTTTATATGAATTAATAACTATTTATCTTCATTGTTAATAGATTACACTGTGACTTACTGGCTATAACTTGTCATTGTTAATAGCTTACACGAGACTCTATTTTGACTTTATAAATATTATAAACCTACTTCATTTCTTTTGCTGAATCAAAGCTTTAGTGGAAAGTAGCAGTGACCTCAATATTTAGACTGCCCAGCACTTTCCAATAGAAAACGTTCTTTGAAATGCATCCGGTAAATAGTCCTGGGATCAAAAAGGTGTTTTTGGCTGCCTCTGTAAAAATCCATTCAAATTTGGCTATAAGTTCCTGAAAACACCATCTGCATTTTGCTCACTATAGCTTGTTTCTGGCTTCCTGCCAAGCCTTAGCAACAATTCATTAACATTGTGCATGCACCACCTTAACATCGTGCTTCAGCAAGCTATGCAAAACTGAGCCTCCGGAGAGGACAGAAGGAAAATAATTCTCCTGCTGATGCTGATGCTGTTCTGCTGCACCCACTCACTGTGTACCCTTTGGCATCAAGGAAAAAGCAGTCGGTTAGGAAGGCAGAGACCATGGGTTTTAGTCTAGCTTCTACGTACTGGTGATATTCATTTCATGACCTCAGAGCTGTCGTTACAGATAAAGACTTCATACTTCACAGAGAGGTTTCAAAAGATGGAAATAGAATTCATGTCTCTAACAAGGTGGAGCCATATCTTGGACAATCTGATGCACTGCCTCAGTAAGAATCTATTTAGCCAGACTTGATTCTTTCCTCTCAAAAGATGAAGTGGCTTTTGCCTATATGATCGACTTTTTCAAAATCACTTCCCTACTAACATCTAGTAGTCATTTGTTAGTATCAATACTCCTTTCACTCAAGGAGGTGGTGCTGCACTGCTGAAGGTGTTGGGTTCTATAGCTCTACTGATAATGAGCAATTATTTGAATTGCATGTGATAAAACTCACTTTTCCCTTTCACTTCATAGAAAGGAGATGGGGCATTTACAATGCATTTTAAAGATGGTTAAGTTTTCAAAATGAAGCTTTTGAAAGTTAGGGATCACAAGGATTAAGATTAGTCATACAGCCTTACTCTGCATCATCTGTAGAGGTGCTGTTGTAGCTTTTAATGTTATGACCAGTATTAAAGTGTATCTCACAAGGCACAGGATGGCAGATTTAAGGCAGTATAGGCACCCTGGGAAATTCTGGCATTTCTTAATTGGATAGCAATTTTTGCAATGTGCTTTTGTACATAGGTGGGGGGAGGGGTTGTATGCAACTGTAACATATAGAAGGATCACTACATTTAATAATTATATATTTTATTCACTTACAATTTATACAATTTACATTTTAAGCCCTCATTGTGCAGTGCTTTCTCAGGTATAAGAAGCATGATTTCACTCGGGCTACTTGATTAAGAGTTCACCAGCTTAAATGAATTCTGTAGATCTGAGCCTCTAATAGCAGTAATGTAACTAGGGGTGGGTGAAAGAGGTACTTGCCCAAGATGCCAAGTTAGGAGGCGTGCCAGAATTTCTCCCCTGCTCCAGGGACTGTGCACCCCTGCAGCAAAAGCAACCCCACAACTTACCCATACCAGAAACTCCCAAATTGTCCCTGGCTGCTGCTGCTTTAAGAGCAAAAACTCAGGTGAGCAAAGCATGCCACTGCAGCACTAGCAGCAGCCCAGATAGGGACCATTTAGGAGTTCCCAGCAAGGGTGCTGTACTTCTAATCCCCCCCATCCCCGATCCCCACTCTGTGAATCTATGCCCCACACCCACCTCTCCCTCTGCCCCGCTTTCCAGCTGGGTTTGTTCTCAGTTCCAAGTGTGTACGTTATGTCTCTGCTTAATAGTCACCACAAAGGAACAGCCACATTTCTGAGATGCCTGTAATGTTGCACAGGCCAGTCACCCTCCTTCACAGGAGAGAACTAAAAGGAAGTCTCTTTATACGTGTATCTATACATTTTTAAAGCATGTAAATGCTTTGAACACAGATTTCTTAGACTGCCAGAAACTAATCGTACCTCTTGCCCTTTGAAATGTAGGACAAATGACCACAATCAGAAGTATAATAAAAATGGGAAGGGCAGGAAATTTCAAATAATGTAGAAATGATTTTTTTTTAAGTGCTAGAAAGGATTTTTACAACTCTAGTTCCATAAATTGGCACTTCTCATTTTTCTAAATTTTATAACCAAAGTATCAAAAAGGGGGGAAAAAACAGAATATCAACAAAAGACCTTTACTTGTGGTTAACAAGGACTCAATAATTAAAATATAGCATCTAAAAATAAGCAGAGCACCCTAAATTATCTTGACAATTCCAAATGAGTTGTGGTGGCACTTTTCTAATGTTCAAAATGGTGAAACTGCGACAAACACACCATCTGGTTATCAGCAGGGAGGGCTTAAGAGAAAACTGAAGACTCTCATCTGATTCTCCTCCGACTCACACCTTTGAAAAGCAGGAATATCTTCAGTAAGATGCATGCAGTTGCAATACTTTGCAGCTATCATTAATGAAAGAAGAATCAACTCAGAATCAAATATGTGTGTGTAAGCAGTTTCACATGATTCCTACTAAATGTAAATGTACAGTATCACCTAAGCATAGACGTGGGTTTTATATAATTTATTCATATGCTACTTCTGGAGCATGCTGGGCAGGGAAGGAAAAAAAAAACAAACCTGTCCTAAAATTAGGCTCCTCAAATAGTTGGTTAGGACCCAGTCCAAAGTCTGATGAAATCAATAGAAAACTCTCATTATCTTCAATGGTCTTGGATCATGGTCTTAGGCTCCTCAATGAAAAAAAGGATTTTTAGAAAGTGCTCAGCACTGTGCAGCTGCAACTGGAATTAATGGGAGCTAGAAGCTGCTAAGCACTTTTGAAAATAGGTAATTTATTTAGAAACTATCTGCTTCTGAAAATCTTAACCTGTCTTTTCAGGGTTGGGTTTTGCAAGCTCCTGCATTCCTTTGTCTCTGAGTTAAATAGATGTTGAGGGTGCAAAATGCTTTCCCTGGTTTGGGATGTTAATAACTACAGGAAAGCGATCATATCAGCAAAATATTCAAAGCCTTATTTTCATGTCTTGGATTTCATGTGTCACCAGGGATACCATTTAGGAAGTGCATGAAAAATTAGCAAAATCTATATACAATTTTTGTAAGACTAAAAAGGTATTAAATAAATGATATTGCTTGTGGCCTGTAGTGAATTACAAGGTTGGAAACTATGCAAGACAACTGTGACATAACTCATTATGGCTTCTGGTACTAATAAGTTATGAGGTTCTTACACATGTGAGATAAACCCTGTAAGTTACTGGCATCTATATCATGTCTCCATTATGACTAGGGACATGTGAAATAGGTGAAATTCAGCTCAAACCCCTGAAGTTCAGTCATAAAACTGAGCAGACCAGCACATATTCTACTGTTGTGTGTGTGTGTGTGCGTGTGTGTGCGCGCGCGTGTGCGTGTGTGTTTTAATCTGTGCTTCCCTTTAATACCTAGGATTTTTACATTTCTATTGTTATCCTCTGCATATTGGCTATATCTTAATTTGCTGGATATTTCTGGTACAACTATCAAGACAGGCTTTTCCCAAGTTTCACAGTATTCACATTCATCAGATAGAATTATATAGTCTCTATTTCCATCATTAAAATGTATTGAGGCAATCCAAAGGCAAAGGAGCTAAAACAGATTAAAAACTTCCTATACAGGGTGAGAGAGCCTTTAGGCTCAGATCTGTATTAGAAAGTGCCCTGGCACAGCAAGTCACAATTCTTCCCTTGTTTCTCCTTTGCTGTTGTTGGGGGAAGTTATTTCCTTTCAGACCAATGCAGTTGATGTCCCACTGAGGAAAGCAGAGCAAAAAAAATCCACTTCATTCTCCACTCCCTCCCTTCTTTTGGAAAAAACACAGAGCTTACTTCTTTTGATTTCCACACCATGTGCAATTGTGCAGTCCTGAAAAAGGGTGCCTAATATGGCTATGACAAAAAGCTGGGGTAGAGTTATCTAAGTTCTTCATCCATCCATACCTCTGCATTTAGGACTGGTCACAATCATGCCTATAAGGTATAACATTACAAAATATTATTGCAGTATAATTCAGTATATATTCCCAATGCAGATATGCTTTTTTATATAAAGCATTAACTTTTTGGAGAATGAGAGTCCGCTTAATCTGGAAGTGTACCTTATTGACTAACTAAATAAGAGATGCATAAGCTTTCAAAAGTTCAAGCTCACTTTATCAGCATCTGATGAAACAAACTTGGGCTCACAAAAGCGTATGCATTTATGATTTAGTTTATAAGATGCATCTCTACCCTCATTTTTGTCTGGCTTCAAACTAACATCAGACTAATTACCTTTCTCTAATTTTGAAATGGAATACTGAGGGATAATTTGGTTACATTATTCTGCTACGGCATGTAATAGAGATACCTATAATCTGCCAGAGGAAACAACATATATGATAAGATGTAGTTCATATGAGAGAGGGGATTGTTTGTCCAAAAGGCTTGAGCAGTATGGTAGCCGAACAGATAGGAAGGGGTGACATGCTTGGCAGTAGGCTTCCATGCAGTGACATCATTTTATTGCAGCTAAGGGAGGATAAATTTAAATTTAAGGGAGGAAGGGAGAGAATTCCACCAATACAAAGGCATAGTGCATGGAAGTGGGCCTTTCTTGGGGGAATTTAGGAGTCATTATGCTTCTTTTAAGCCATCTCTTATCTGTGTGCATTCCTGTAAGGGCTGGACATAATGTGGTAAAAAATGCACCTAAATATGTTTGGAAAATAGAAACACCTCTCTTGAATGTAGAGGTCATGGATGTTTGCTCTTTTGGCACAAGTTCTTTGTTTCATGTATTTGCTCATCATTCCAGGTCATTGCTGATAAACATCAGTGACCGAACTTTCCTGCAATTAAATGTCATTGTCATTATTGCCCTGCTGGTTCTCCTGGAAGCTAGTAAGTGTTACCTTTTGGTACCTAAATAGGAGAGAAATATTTGCCTGGCATTTATTCAGGCTTTGTGAAATAACGTTATGTTACCTAATATACAATATATAGCGTGGGGGTTTTTTTAGAAATATTTACAATTTGCAGTAGAAATTGCTAATCTAACTGAGTCTATGGAGTCTACAAAATGTCATTGCAAACATGGTAAAACATTACTGCTGCCTTACCAAGCATAGGTTTGTTCTACTTTTCAGGTTTGTAATACAACATAGCAAGCACTTTAATTTAGCATAATGTATATTTTTAATATGTTTGTCCATTTTGACATATCTGATCATACACATTTAAGGAAGTTATCTTCTTGCTAGGCAAATGGCCTGCTTCTGAATCATCAAAACTTCTCTTTTATTTATCCAAAACGTACAATATTGAAAGGTCCATGAAATCTACAAGGTCTTGTGTTTCAAACACTGTCTTCTGCCTCTTCAATCTCACCTTTGTGTTTCATGCCTGTCATATGTTGTCCTTATTTAGACTGCTAGGACCAGTGCTTAAGTCATTGATTGAGACATACAAGCTGTAACTTTTAGGTATTCTGGCCCAGATCCACAAAGAGTACATGTTTTAAAATACATTAATGATTTTGGAAGCAGGGACTGGAAACAGGTCTCTCCTATGAATGCCCTCATTACTAAGCTACAGTCAGGTTCTGTTTTGCTTAGTGTCTCTCTGTAGCCCCTAAATCCTGTCTACTTTATCGCAGAGTAGCATAGCTTCAATGGTAAGGAAAGAATGTACTATATTTCCATGCATCTTCGTTTATTCTGTTGGGTACAGCATCCTCCTTATGGCTGGGAAATATAGATTTGAACTGTTGTGGCTAAGGAAGGGCATTTAATGTATAGTTGCAACTGTCTAGGCAAGTGCTTTTATACTAAAGGTATTAATGACAGTGAGTACCTTTAATTCTATTTAAAATAAAAGAATGAGCCAGTCAATCACACCTAAAGTTATTATTGCATACCTAAGCCCAGGATAGGAGGTGGGTTAGTTTGTAAATCTTAATATTACATAGGTTCTTAACTTGAGAGACTGGTGGGATTTCAGACATATCCCTCTCTTTAGTATTTCCTAATTGCTGGCTTAGGTGTTACCCATTCAATAAGATCACTTTGTGAATCCTATTCCAAGGTGCTTAACATGCACTGCATGGTGAACTTAAACACTTAACTTACTCAATGAAATAATTCTGCTCCCAGAGCTGGGCATCAAAATAATAAATGTGGTTTCACTGAACATAACCCCCATAAGTCTCTTTGTGGATCTGGACCTTATGTTTCTTAGGGTAGGGACAGTCTCCTATTTTATATGTATACAGCAACCAACAGAATTGGTGGGCCCTATTTTGGACTAGCATCACTGGCTCTGTGTTATCAGAAATAATTATAGTATTATTAATAATCAAATAATAATGCAATAACTGTTTGAAAAATGTTTCTAGCAGTATTTTGGCATTTTTTTCTAAAACATCACATTCTATTTTGCTTTCAATGGCCAAAACTCTTCATTCCTTTTTAAAATTTTGTTAAGGTAATGAACAGAAGGTACAGGGCATATTTGCTTGCTCACACTGAAATATGTCTATGTTATGCTATTCATTTCTTTTTGGCCTGCAGTATATTCATCTGGTAGAACATACTAATGCAATACTAGGCAGTATGGTAACTGTCAAATTTGTTTTAAATTTTTGCTTAATTTCTCTAATTTTTACATTCACTTTATGTAAGCTTCGTTTATTGTCTTATTTCTCATTTCCTTTACATAATAAATAGATGAGCAATCAGAATGAAGGACTAAGCTTCCCAAATAATCACTTGTTGGAAGTTCTTGCCTACTTGTATATTTTTGATAAAACTGCTTTGAAACATTTGAAAACTGTTCAATTTGATTAGAATAGAATAGTATCTAGTAATAGTCCTAAACATAATTTTTCTAAAATATATTATCATCATAGAAACCAGAGGACAGATTTTCAAAGGTATTAGGTATTTAAATATGGTCATCTTTAAGGATAAAGATAGGTATCTAATCACAAGCATTTTTTAAGTTGGTCAGATGCATAAATCCCACTTAAGTCAACAACCTTACATTGCAAGTAGGCACTAAACCTAATTTACCACTTATGTAAATCTCACCAGGTACATATTGTATCTTTAAGATCTTTCCTGGTGCTACTGTACTATCGACTCTATAATTATAGGCATCACATGAGTATGCAATCATTCCATCCCCTCTGTCCCAAGGCCCCTTTTCAGTTTTTCCTCTAAGATTTGGCTTCTTACAAACTCCCAACAGAGGGAGTAAGTGCATATCCTCTTTTTTGTCTCTCTGAATACTAGGAAAGGATTTATCTGAGAATGGGCATCAGTAGGGGATAACAAATCTGTACTTTCATGGCTGAAGCTTGAGGACTGACCAATATGTAATATATGTTTTAAATTCATACATATATCCATACCCATATCCATAAGAAGTTTATTCTGTCTCTAAAAGAATTTTTGATTCCAGCAATACTCCCTATATTTTAAAATGGAGCTATTAATATAGCCATTGATCTCTCTAAAACTAGGATGTACATTGTAAGTGTATTCATTGTACATTCCTCCACACAAGGTTGTTCATAAACTATGTTTTCACATTTCTGCCTGTTGAACCAGCCTGATCCAATTCCACTGAAAGGATTAAAAATTGATTGTAGAGGGTTTAGATCAGTTCTACTCTTATTATCCTGATGTGAATTTGTGTGTAGACATCAAACCTATCTATGCATTGTTCTCAAAAGGACAAGGAGTTAAGCTTATAGAAGGATAAAATGTGTTTATTCAGAGAGCAGTGTTCAGTCTACTGTTCTGCTCTCCCCTTCCCTTCCCTTCCTTCCTGAAATCCTTAGGCAAAAGTAATACGTTTTACATAACACTCTTAAAGGTATCTACACATCTTCCCCCTTTACATGTAACATATCTCCATGTAATACTAACATTGAAAGTTTAGTTCAACCCCTAGTTAAAGCACATTTTAACAGGTCTCTATTAGTTTTTCTGTTGGCTTTTTGTCTCTTTGCAGTTTCGCTGCATTCTGAATTCTTATTGGTTCAGCTCCTGTTTGGTTTCCTTGTTCAGATGTCTCTACTTCTGTGGCATTTTCAATCAGCTCTGTTTTGTGCTGGTTTGATGTTATCTCTGTTTCCTGTGGTGAATCTCATGATGCTTCTTTTTCCCCGTTAGGAGCTGCAAGTGTCATCTGTTCCTTCTGTGTCACTGCTTTATCGGATCTGGGAGTTTCTTGATGGGAAACTAGTTTTTTTTGTTTCCATGTTCGTCCTTCTGAAATAAGCACCATATCTTTGTTGTGTAGTTGTGGTAACTCCATGGAACCCCTGTCATAGTACCATTTTTGAGTTTGTCAATTTTTAAAAATATTTTCACATCCTGCTTTTTGTTATAATGAGCATCATAAACAAGATTTGGCAGCCTGGCTTTGAGTTTTCTGTTGAATAGTATTTCTGCTGGGGGCAATCCATGTTTCATGGGGATTGTTGCCCTGTAATTTAAGATTAACAGGTAAACATCAGTGTGTGAATCTGTAGCTCTTTACAACAATTTCTTCACTATTTGTACTCCATTTTCCACCAGACCATTGGTTTGTGGGTATTTAGGACTTGAAGTGCTGTAACAGAATCCATATTTGTTTGCGAACTCTTTAAACTCAAGACAGTTGAACTGAGGTCTGTTGTCTGTTCTCACAATTTGTGGAATCCCATGTCTAGCAAAAATCGATTCGATGTGAGTTATTACATGGTTTGCTGTTGTGTTTCTGAGCAAAGCAAATCAGGATAGTGAGAATAATAATCTAACACTAATACATATTTTTTTCCTGCATGTATGAATAATTCAATGCTCACTTTATACCATGGACCTATGGGCTCTGCTCTGGCCCATGACCATCATGGGCTCTTTTCTTCATGCTGATCTGTACTTTAGGCACCCTGTACAAGCCTTTACAGCATCTTCTATGTCATTATTTATGTTGGGCCAATATGAAGCACTCCTTGCTCTCCTTCTGCATTTTTCAATAACTAGATGCCCCTCATGTATCCAGTTTAACACATCTTTCTTTAGCACTGCCAGAACAACAAGTTGTGAGCCTTTGAACAAAATGCCATGCAGTACTGACAGCTCTTCCTTGAACTGAGGTAAAGGGCTAGGTATATGTTTTCCAGGCCAAGTAGCACAAATAGCTGCTATCACTTTCTGCAATGTGCTGTCCTGAGCAGTAGCTTCTGCAATTAATGCCCACATTTTATCTGTGACCAGAATCACTCTTTTAATTAGATTAACATGTACTATGTCTGAGTCTGGAATTCTGTCATTTTACATTGTGTCATATGCTCCGGACAACGTATCTGCAAAACATAGATGTTTTACTGGCATGTACAGTATATCTAAATCATACATTTGCAGATGAAAGAAATGTCTCTGTAATCTGGGTGCCATGTCTGATAACCCTTTCTTTGCTATACTTACCAAAGGTTTATGATCATTTTCAGCTATCACAGGCTTCCCATAGGTGAATATATAAAATTTCTTACAGCCATATACCACAGCTAAACTTTCTTTCTCAATTTGTGCTTATAGACAGTTTGACTTACAGAGTGCCCTAGATGCATATGCTACTGGTCTCCAGCTATCCCCATGTGTTTCAAGCAAAGCTCTCCAGTGCCTACTTTAGAAGCATCTGTTGATAATTTAATCAGTCTTTTAGGGTCATAGTACTTTAGTACCAGTGCTTTCGTTATTTTTCCTTCAAGTTTTTGTTCCCATGTTCACTGAGCATTCTTTTGTAGAAATGATCTAGGGCAGAGGTTCTCAAACTGTTGTCTGCAGACCACCACTGGTCCATGAGCTCCATTCAGGTGGTCTGCAGAAAGGTTGCAGAACTATCAAGAATATCTGTACTTGTAAGGTAAGACTACCGATATTAAAATATGAGTGGTGTGCTTTGATTTGTGGAACAAAAAAAAGTTTATCAAGTGGCCCGCCGAGACCCTCAGCAATTTTCAAGTGACCTGCAAAAAAATTAAAAGTTTGAGAACCACTAATCTAGGGTGTTTGGTCTGGTCTGCTAAGTTAGGTAGATAATTCCCTACAAAATTGATCATTCTCAGTAATCTTTGCACTCCTTTCTTATCTGTGGAGGGTGGCATGTTTGTAATGGCTTTAACCCTTGCAGAATTGATTGGCACCCCTTTCTCAGAGAGCTGTTCTCCCAGATATGGATTTTTTTTTTACCCTGAATTTGCATTTTTGCTTGTTCAGTTTCAAACCTGTTCTGTGAACTCTCTCTAATGCCTTTCTTAGCCTCAAGTCATGTTCTTCCACAGTATTTCCTCAAACTAATACATCATCAATATAAACCATAGTTCCATCAAGACCTTCAAAAAATTGTTGCACCTTTCTATGAAATGCTTCAGATGCAGAACTCTGTGCAATAGGAAGACTATGAAAGCAATACCTTCCAAAGGGAGTATTGAAGGTACATAATGTAGTGTTATTATTTTCTAGGAGCACTTGCCAAAACCCAGAAGTGCTCCTAGAAAAGAGGCATTCAAAGTGGAGAAATATTTAGCTTCTACTATGTTGCCAAAAACCTCTTCCATGGTGGGAATGAGAAAATGCTCCCTTTTGATGTACCTGTTCATTTGCTTAGGATCCAGACACAATCTCAAGGATCCATCTTTTTTTTCTATTATGACCATGAATGAACCCAAGCAGTTGGTTGCTCTACTTTTTCTATTATGTCCATGTTAACTAATATATCTAATTCCTTTTTCAGTTTCTCCCTTAGTACAAAGGGAACATTTCTTGCAGCATGTATGGCAGGAGTATCTGGTTCTCTTAATTCTATCTTGTACTCAGTTGACAGTTTCCCTATGCTTTCAAACACAAAACTATGCCCTATGCCATAAAACATTTTTTCTATATTCTTGCTTTCTACTCCCTCAATGACATCCATTCTCTTAATTGAACCTAGAGTTTTACATGTTCACAACCTAATAATTAGCACTAGCTTTCCTGGGACTTACAAACTGAACTATTACTATATTACCCTTGTGCCTAACATGCAGTGTGTGAATACCCTTGGTTGCAATCATGTTCCCATTATATTCTCCAAGTCTCACTTTGTTATTCTCATAGTATTCAGGTTTAGTTTTCATTTTTTTTGTGATGTATTCTGGTATTACATTGACCTGTATCTAATTTAAAAGTTACCATTAGTCCATTGGTGTCCTGGGTGATTACTCAATCCTCAGATGAATTAAATTTTTCTTGCATAGTGCAAATGAGAAATTCTTCCTCTTCCTCATTGCATGCACCTCCTGTTTCTTGTGTGGCGCATTCTGTTCCCTTCTGTAAACTCTTGCAAAGTGATTGAATCTTTTGCATTTGTTGCAGTACTTACCAAATGCAGAGCATTGCATGGGTTTGTGGTAACCCACACGACATTTGCAGTTAATCATTGTTTCTTCAAGCCATTCTCTTTGACCTACACTTGCCTGCATCATAGTGAGCTCATTCTTTCTGTATTGTTTGTGTGTTGCCTTAGGTTTTTGCAGACTTCTAATCCTGTCTAGTTCAGCTTGTTTTGTTTTTTCATCCAGCTTCTGCAACTTGGCATTTGTTATCTCAGCCACTTGGCACATTCTAATGGCCTTTTCCAAATTAAGCTCAGGATGCTCTGTATTCTT
>NW_005841894.1:399515-400549 GCF_000455745.1 Alligator sinensis
AAGGCATGTATCCCTTATGCCCAATACTATTTGGTCTCTGACCATGGACTCTTTTAGGTCTCCAAAGCTGCATGTCTGGCTCAACAGTCTGAGGTTTTTATAAAACTCCTCTATTGTCTCTTTATTTATCTCTTTATCTCTATTCTTTCTTCTCCCTCATGTGAGAATTATACCATTCAAAGGTTTCATTTTTGTATTGTATTGGGTATACAATATTCCTCAAACTGTTTTATCACTGTGCCATAGCTTTTCTGTTCTGCTTCTGACAGTTGCAGGCTATTATAAGGAGGCAGAGCTCCTGGGCCTGCTATATTAAAAAAAATAGCTACCTTGATTGGAACTTCCTTCTCTGTAGCTCCACTAGCCATCATCTATATTGTGAAACTCTGTTTACATTTTTTCCAATGTTCTACTGTATTGCTGCACAGCTTTAACTCCTCTGAAATTCTGAGATGCTCCTTTTTTTTTTTTGATCTTTCTTTGCACCCCCCTCCTAGTACCATGTGCTATTCTCAAAAGAACAAGGAGTTAAGTTTATAGAATGATAAAGTCTGTTTATTTAGAGAACAGTGCTCAGCCTACTGTTCTGCTCTTCCCTTCCCTTCCTTCCTGAAATCCTTATGCAGATATAATGATTTATACATAACAATCTCAAAGGTATCCACATAATCTATATTTATTCATGTTTATTTTTCTGTATTTTTCAGAAACTATTCTTTTCCAGATTCAGCATTTATTTAATATGCTATAAAGTAAAGGCTATGTTTAAAGATGTTTTATCATTTGTGTCACAACACAAAGTTGTGAGTTTTTGTTTTGTGTGTGCTTCGGCACTGCTAAATTATGTTCCCGCTAAATTGCAGCTTCTTTGCCGATGGAGTTCTCTGCTACAGAGAAGAACTCCGGTGCAACGGAGAATTTTCCTGCCAATTTGTAGCTTTCTTTGCATGGTGCATTTCTTTTGCATCTCAGAAATGCACGGTGCAAAGGAGTTCCCGCCATTTGTATTTTAATTCGAGCCCCATTATTGGCTT
>NW_005841894.1:402934-406556 GCF_000455745.1 Alligator sinensis
TTGGCTTGCTAGCCATATAAAGAGCTTGGGTGGTTTCCGCCCAAGTTGGAGAGAGAGCAATTGGAGTTCGAGAGGGAGAGCGTGAAGATCTCTAAGCGCTGCGGATCCTTACGAACCCAACGCATTTCTTAAGAAGGCAACAGAGGTCTAAACAGCCTCTGGCCTCTCCCCATCGCCGAGCGCAATCCTAGACGTATCCCTATCCTATATACTCAAGATCCGAACCCATGGAGCTTTAACAACTCCGTGGCCAGAGCGCCGAACGAAACCCACGGAGCTTCGACAACTCCGTGGGAAAGAAATTGCCAAACCCGCGGAGCCTTAACAACTCCGGGGCCCAAGAACTGAATTTGTCGTAGTCCTCTAATGAGGATTTAAGCGGAGCTGAACCTGGAAACTGTCCAGCCTACACCGCAACCATCTTGGGTGTAAGTAAATAATCTTTAAATCAACCATTACGCCTCTGTGTCTAATTCTAGCCCGTGCGTGCCTTGCCGCCACACGGTCTCCTCTGACCCCGCGTGCCCGGGCTGCTGGCCACAGCCCGCGTGTGCAAAGACGGGTCCGCATATCGCTCCCAGCTCGCACATGGCGACATGGATGGGATCGGGAGGCAGCCCGCACAATTTGGATTCACATTATTTGGAATCTTGTAATTTCAAAAAAGGAACTGATTCATTTTATTGTGGTAGACTGAAATGGATCATTTGAGCATCAATGATCTGACATTAATTATGAATCCATTAACAGTTTCTTTCTAATTTTGTCTTTTTTTGTTCATTTCTATTTTTTTATATTTTTTCCTTTCCATTTTTCATTCTCCATATATTTTTGAATGTTGCTATATTAGTCAAGTGTTCCAGTAGTGTAGCTGAATTGCAGCTATTCTGGTGGCAAGCACTTTATGATTTACTCTACTTATTTAGCTGTTAATGATTACTAGGAAATCTTTGACAATTTGTTTCATGCAGTTTGTACTTGTGATGCATGTTTGGAAACCTTTCCTAATTTACAATGCATTTCTCTTTATCTTATTTCTGGGTGGCTGTTTTGGCATATTCAGGCTGTTTTGTATCTTCTCTTTGTAGGTGTAAATCCTTCCAAAACTATTTTTGTAAGTTTTTCTTGGGTATTCATTTGCTCTTTTTTTCTCAATCTTGATATTTAAACTTCTATAGAGATTTTGAGCCTTACTGTTCAACACTTTATAGTCAGGCCTTTCTTTTTCTTTCTTTCTACATTTTATAGATTCTCTGAAGTTCTAGAAAAAGAAATTGTTCCTCCTGTATTTGTTAATGGGGGATATGCATGACTGAAGTGCCACTTTATAGTTCTAAATCTGCCTCACGTTGGACTTACATGGCACAGGAGTCTTTTACCACTGACTCCATAGATTCCATGCATTTCTCACTTTAAGAAACTCCCAGGCAACTTTTTTTTTCTTACTGTTTTCACTTGAGAGTTTAGGTTAAGTAACTATCAAGCTGAGTAAGACAGAGTTTTTCAGACCTTGTACAGATTGCATTTCACTGGTTGAAGATAAATGGACTACGTACAGAAAACTTCAGGTATCTGGGAGGAAGACCCAGATAACTTCTCTTTAGGCCCTCTAGAAATGGTGATAATCAAGATAGAAATGTACATATGATGCATAGATCAGTGCCAAAATATTCACCCACTCTGATGCCTTTGAATGTGAGAAGCCACATTGATCCCTGGTGCAATTCTTCTGATTTCACTGGTTTCACCACAAAATAATCTGACCTGCCTCATCAAAATTTGCATATTAAAAATAATCTCTTATCTTGCTAAAGTCAAAGGACACCAGATATTTACTTGATCTTTGGTAGGAAAGAATTCCACCAAATGTCTATAAAAAGATTTTAAAATAGTACAAGAAAAAATCCTGAACCTTCAGAATCTGTAGGAAATAATGTTTTGTAAATATCAAGGCTTCCTTCTAATGTTCTGTAAACTCTGAAAAAAGTTGCAGGATGCAAAAGTATTAAGGTTTACTGATTTCTGTCTCTAGGAAATCATACCCTTCTACCTTTCTCCCTGTTTGTTTGCATGTGATATTGTGTAGAAAAGCAGCAAGTCAGTGGGAATTATGATTAACAGAAACAGATCAGATAAATCCCAACTCGGTGAGCAGTAGATCATGCCTACTGAACCATGAATGTTGAAAGCAAATGTAAACAAAAATTGGAGGAGGCTACTAACCCATTTGGAGATGATTTAAAGTACCAAAACCTAATAGCAGCTACAGCATGTGCCTGAATATGGCCCAATTATATTAAGAACAGTTTTGAAATGCTGCTTCATCATGTTTCTTCAATTCTTCAGAGTCTGTGGTACTGACCAACATCAGCTACTATTAAGAAGTCTTCATGCGTGTAAAATAATATGATTTCACAATGATTACATATTCACTCTACAGCTGGCTGAGTTTTTACATCTCCATTTGTCATTGACTATTGTGTCCAATTAAATGATTAGCTTTTAAAAACTGCTGCACATTATGAGAGTGAACTTGTGTTCCATTGCACTGAGTGATGCAGAAACAAACTCATTACAGCATGTAATTCACCCATATTAAATAACAAACAGATGGCTGCTGTAAATGAGAGCTGCTTTTTCTCTTCAAAAGTGCCAGGAAAAAGGTGTTTTTATTTATCTTTGTTTCCAGCTTCTTTCTGTTTTCTTGACAAGTGGGCAGCTGGTTGCTGAGGTTTTCAATTGGTGCAGAAGAATGAAAAGCCTGTTTCCATTAATTTCCCCATAAAATAAGTCTTTGAATCATTCCTGTTATAAATGCATGTGCAGTAGCAAGCTGCTGCTTGATTAATTCACTTATTATGAAGATTTCATCTTTTATAAGAGGGCCTGCAGGTAATTTATCTTGTTTAGTAAGATTAGAAAAATGTAATTATCTTGATACCTTTGGACCCCTCTCATTTTAATTGTGTTCCCATAAATTTCAAACATAAAGATGGGATTTTTTTGTGCACAAATGTTCCAACATGTGGTAGAAAAATGTGTTGTAAGATCTGCATAAAAAGTTATCAAGTAAAATACATTTGGGTTATACTATTAAAGGAATGCATACAAATAAAACTAGCATACAATTATGGCTGCATATACAAATATCTGCATTTCTGGTTCCCTGGTCACAGGCATATAACAGCTGGGGTGGGGTGAAGGGAGTTGGGATTTGTTAAGGATTTTTTTTTATCAATCATGCATGTCACTAGGGAAATGAAGAAATCTGTCTTATTTTCACTAATCAAATTAAAATTGTGTTTGTCTTCATATGAACCACTAGTACTAAGAAAGAAAAATAAATGCATTATAAGATGAGGCATATATTAAATCTAGCTCCTAGTACCACCTTGTTTCTTCTGTTTAACAGGATTTTAGTTCTAGATAGTCTCATCCTCAGATGTCTTTTATATTTTTCCTCTTCTATCTCCTACTGTAATTTTAAAACCAAAACCCAGAGTTCCTTCTTAATTCACGCATTTGTTTTCCCATCGTATCAGTTGGACTGTTGCTCTCTTTAATCAGACTTCCTGCAAGGTTGTATTTGACCTCAGCTCTTTTGTCCTGAAAGAACAGACTT
>NW_005841894.1:406566-441601 GCF_000455745.1 Alligator sinensis
AAGCTCCTCCTCTTCTTCAGCCCACCGGACTTTTCTTGATTCTTCTGGCAACACTCAAGGATAGCAAGTACCAAGGCTTTATATTTTTCTTTTATATTTTTCTTTATATCAATTCATAAAGACATTTGTGGTTGGTCTTATAAATAAGCCTCACAGGATATTCAAGTCTTCTTGGGTTGTTTGTCTGTTTTAAGCGCAGGCTTCAGACAGGCCTGTTAAAATTCATATTTGAAGTTTTGACTATCACAATCTCTTTACATATATCAGTCCCTACAGATTTCACCAATGCTGCATTTCCAAATTGCCAATTGCCTGATGGAATATAGGCTTGACAGCCAGGGAAAAAAAGATCCTTTTTCTTTGCCTTTAATTTAGTATTTCATTTTTCAGGATAGTTTATTCAGATTTTCCCACATTTTTAAGGGTTGTCAATGAAGTGAAAATCATAAATGGCAGTTATAAGCATGAAACAAGCAATGTGCAATGGAAGAAGTTTTGCTAAATGAAAGTTTCTGCAGAAAGGAGATGATTCATAAGTGTATGCAAACTGTAGAAGGCTGAAGCCATGAAACTAAGAAATGTGTACAGATGGTTGAAACATTTCAAGTCAGGTGAGACTAGCAATTGTGACAAACCATGATCTTAGGGACCTGTGTCAGCAACAACACACATGAATGCTGAAAAGGCTGAGTAGCTCATTAGGGAAGACTGACGAATAACCCTTAATGACCTTGCTACCAGTTTGGAGTGCAGTTCTGCATCAGCACACAGACTCCTGCAGTGGGCTTTTATAAACTTTGTGCTTTGCAGGCCCTATGAAAACTCATCCTGGAACATTCACAAATTGATGACATTACTTTAGAAATTCCTATTTAATTAAATGCTAATTTCTAAGTGAAACAAACCTTAATACCAACATGAGTTACCATTGCAACTTTATATTTTAACTTGATTTTTATTAAGAAATATGTCCTTTCTTAATCGGGTGGATTAGGTTGCATTAAAATTCCTTATATTTTATTCAGTGTAATCTTAAAACTATAAGGTCACTTTGTCCTGAAGAATCTGAATTAGGACTGAGGTCTTTAAAAAAAGGGAATATAAAGTGCAGGAGCAAATCAGCATTCTAAAGGGAATTATTTTTTCTAGCCAGGCATTTCTTGGTAGCAGTGAGTCATCTGCAGATTAAGAGGGAAAGCTATGAACTCTCAGGCCTCTGGGTTTGTTCCTAATGTGAGTTTGAAGAGCATTCTGCTCAGCCATGTTTTATGACACCGCTTCAGGAGTGTTGAGAGGAGCAACACATAAGGAAGAAAAGGTGACTGTGTTATATAGTTACAACAGCTAGCTGTAGCCTACTGAGAAGATAAAGGTCCTACTACTATTAATTGGGTTTCTTTTCAGCTCAATAGAAGAGTCTTGTGTCTTTGGACAGTTATGTTACTCCAAATGTCTTTTGTGCAGTTTATTTGCAGTAATGGGTGAGCTTATATCTTTTTTTATAGATTTGGTCCAAACTATTGTAGACCCTAGGAGATTGGAAATGAGCTGTGTCTAATGGGATTATATTTAATGCTATGGTTCATTTCTTTTTTTGTGTGATTATACTGCTCTCTTTTTCCCGCTAAAACTACAGAAAGCAAAAAAGTTTTATTACAGTTAATGAATGGCTATTTTTCTTTGCTTACCCTTTGAGTTAGAAGGTGGAAATCAGTTAATGTCGCTTTGTATAAGAGTGAAAGGTATGGAAATTTTGACCCAGGACACAGAACAAGTTGGAGCCTTTGCTATATTGAAAAGTGTAATGGAATCTATAGAACTAAATCATGTCTTCAGGATACAGGAGATTCCACTGGGTACTCCAGAAGCAGTATTCTGGACTAGAGAAGGAATGCAGCTTTTGAGCCCTCTTTCCACTATATATAGCACATGCCCCCAGCTAAGTCTTGGGAAAATTCATGCTATAGAGTTGCAGTCCTTGACCTAAGGGTACAGGATGAAGCTAGAGTACCTCATTCCTGTACAAAGGCATGGGGATAAGTGAAGCCCCTTGTATTTTACTTTCTCTATTATATTATGTACCTGAGCAGTTCTAAGTAAAATAAAACCTAAATGCCCATTCATAGCAGATGTAATATTAATTTTCAAGATATTGTAAAAGCCCAACCACAGAAAACTGTAGAATTGACAATACTACTCATAGTAATAGTTAATTTGAGAACCAGGGATTTCCTAGGGTGATATCTTTTATTGGACCAACTATGTAGTTGGGATAAAGTTAGATAAGCATTTGAAATTGAACAGTGATGAATGAATGGCCTTGGTGACCATTAGGGTTCATACCGATGTTGAATTGAGAAGTTGGAGAGGTTAAGTAGGGTTATAAATGGCTGCCTAATCTAATTCAGTGATTAGATGCATGCTGGGAGCTTAATCTAAGGTAAGTTGGGATAGGGGGAGGAGCGGGTGATATTGGGGTGCTAGCAAGGTCTGCAGAGCTGTCTTGGGGTATCAGAGGGGTGAGTGGGGCCTGCAGGGGTTTGGTGGGGTCCATGGGGATCTACAGGAGGGTTGGGGGGATCAGGGGGATATAGAGGTTCACAAGGAGGTTTGGGAGGATCTGGGGGTTGGCAGGATTAGGGAGTCCTTCCCAGACCCCACAACCCCTCCTCATACCTTCTGATCCTGCAAATCACTCCAAATGCCAGTTTTACTGGCATTCATTGGTGCTGGGACTCTAATCAAACTAAGTCAGGATTTGGGGAGGCGAGTGGATCAGGTAAGGCTTGGGGGTTCTTTAGCAGGATTGGGGGGCTCTTTTCTCTCCCCTAACTGGGGGCTATTTTTAGCCACCCAACCCAGCCCCAGGCAAACAACCCTCCCTGTGGATTAATCCCCACATTCCCTCCTGTCCCTCTCCCCATCCTGGATCCAGGCTTCTGGATCTGGCAAATACTGGTAAAACAGACACGAGGGGCAGCTTGTTGGATTGGTGGGGTGGGTTTAGCAGGTCTGCAGGGGAGGCGCAGTTTGTCCATCTTCTGGTGGAATGAGGTGTCAGGGGACCAAAAATAGCCTGATGGTGTGGGAGGGGTAAAGAAAGCACATCCCTAGGGCTGGGGCAAGCAGTCGGGCTTTCCCAGCCCTGGGGCTGTACTCTAAACATGTACACATGTTCAGTAGATCAATTTAACTCATGCCCAATCTAATCTAGTGCACCTCCCAGGTGAATTAAAGTTAAATCAGGCTGGCCATTTTTAACTGATCTAAACTTTGGAGAATGTCTGTCCAGTTCAGGACTTAGATCAATCTAACTAAGGATCTAAGTGTAAGGTCTATACATAAGTGAACTAAGCTAGATTTGGCAGGCATTTTTACCTGATCTAACCTTCCAAACATCTGTATGTACCCATAGACTATAGGACAGAGTAAGGAAGGGAAAATGTTTGGAAAATCATATGGAATATTATAGTACTGGGGTAGATGCAAATGATGTTGTTTTGTTCATTTTGAACCATTAAAGCTCTTTGTTTTATTTTGAATGGTAGTTGGAAATAGGCCTATAGTTTATTGGTCTGGAAGTGAAAATGTTTAAGGCTTTTGACTTCTTCTAAGACCTCTACTCTGCATTTTTTTGCCACAGTCAAAATTACTGGATGTAAAATTTCCATTTGTTTGTTATATCTGTCATTGGATTTATGGCAATAATTTGGAGGATTAGGGATAGAAAAGGTTAACATTTAATTATTTACCTTATTTTCCTGAAAACTGTATTGGCATGAAGAAAGTCCATCTGAACTTTACCCCCAAAATGCTGCTTCTCTAATTCTTTAACTTGTTTTGATGAAACAACATCTCATTCCAATTTGGGAAAACCTAATCTCCTTTCCAAAAGTTTGCATAATATATTGAGAAAGAAGTGGTTGAAGATTTTGCTGATCAGTCATTTGAGAATTCCACTAAGATTAGGTAAACTTTTATCTAACAGGGTTGAGAAAACCTGTATGTGTATAAAATTGCAGGCTTAGGCATTTTGGACAGACTAGGAACCAAATGTGTTTAGGTGGCATCTTCTACTATTTGGCAGCTATCAAAACCGTAAATTCAACAAGAGAAAATAAGTGCTTTATAAAGCCTTGGAGTTTGGTGTATCTTAGTGAATTACTCTACAAAACCTGTGTAAAAATGGGACAATGCATATGTATAGTTTGTATAGAATATATCAAACCCTTTTAAAGGATTGCTAAGAATATGGTGCAGCTAATACACTGTAATACAATATATTACCATATTGACCCAAATACAAAATAACCTAGAATTTAAGATAAACCCCCCAACAGTTAGATTCTATACATGGAAAAATTATAAATGTATTATAATTTTTCCATGTATGGAATCTAATTACTGGGGGGTCCTCTTAAAATCACCCCCCCACTACTGCAGGCAGTGGGGGACAGTAAGGGAACAGTCAGTAAAGGAGAAGTGGGGAACAGGTGGTAGGGGGCAAGCAGTGAGAAAGGCAGGCAGCTTGCCCCCTGTTGCCTGTTACCTTCCCAGCCACCTACCCCCCATTGTGCAGCCTCATGTCCCTGCTCCCACTTTCTCCCATCTCCCCACCACTTCCCACCCCTGCCTAATGCCTACCCCTCCACTCACACCCATACCTTTGCTCCACTCTGGCAGACTTCACCCTGTTGCACCCTGGGGCACTAAGCATGGCCCCAGCCCTGCCTCTGTAGCAATGGTGCAGAACTGGCACTGCTACTAGAGGGGCCAGGTTGGATCATGTGCTTTGTATTCCAGGCTGCAACAAGGATAGAGCATGCTGGCTTGATTAAAAGGTAAGGAGGAGTACAGCAGAGGGGAAGAGAGGGGGAGAAGTGGCACAAGGGTAGGGATACTGGGGCCAGTATGGTCTTCAGGCTGTGGGGGAGAAGTGACAGGAAAGTGCAAAGGCAGCAGCTGTGGCTTCAGCCAAAACCCCAGGTTGGGGTCAGAGCCAGAGCTGCTACCTGCCCCCTGCCAACTCATATTCAGTTGTGAAGCAAGGGGCTTTTTTCCCCATGTTAAATGGTTGAAAAAAATCTTGTCTTCTAATTGAATAAATATGTTGTGTATATGTGTGTGTGTGTAACAATTTCACAGTGTATAGATTGACACTGTATAAATCAATCCCCAGCTTTCCAATCTGAAAGGTGAGGATTTTCATAGGAACAGTGTATAAGTTAGGGCCGCACCAGCCAAACACCAAGCCCATCCATGTCCCTTGTGAGAAGCATGTTCCCAGCTGAGTGCTGAGACCATCCCCATCCTCATCCCTGTCCCCTGCAAGTGGTGCCAAGCCTGGTGCTGCTCACAGGAGACAGGGACGGGGATGGACTCAGCTGCCACGGCCCAATCTCCTGCAAGCAATGCTGCCAGCACCACTCGCAGGAGATGAGGCCATGCCAGGCAAGCACCAAGCCCATCCCCATTCCCATCTTTTGCAAGCAGCACCAGACTTGCAGGGGACGGGGCTGAACCAGCCAGGCACTAAGCCTGGTCCTGTCTGCTGTGAGCAGCACTGTCAAATGCCAACCCCAGCACTGTTCACAGGGGATGAAGCTGGGCTTGGCACATGGTTGGCATGGCCTCATCCCCTCTGGGCAGCGCCAGGCTCAGCGTTCAGCTGATGCAGCCCCATCCCCTGCAAGCAGTGCTGGTGCAGCCCAGACAGTGCCACTCACAGGGGATGTGGCTACACCAGCCTAGTGCCAAGCCCAGCCTCATCACTGTCCCTGTCCCCATCTCCATCCACATCTTCTGCAAGCAGCACTGGGTTCAGCACTCAGCTGGCATGGCCCCATCCACAGAGAGTGGCATTGCCTGGGCTGCACCGGTGCCACTCGCAAGGGATGGGGCTGCATCAGCCAAGTACCAAACCTGGCACTGCTCTCAGAGGATGGTGATACAATGTATAAATCAAGGTTGAATTTTAAGAGTTAAAAATTAGACTTCAAACCTCAACTTGAAATATGGTACACACACACACACACACACACACACACACAGAGTATTTATTCAAATATCTATCTATCTATCTATCTATAATATAATATAATATAATATAATATAATGCCATTGCAGGAGGAAGTGTTGCATTTATGTTCTATGGAACTGCATAAGTTCATATATGGTCCACATATTCATAAGTCCCATCCCTTAGAAAGCATCAGGCATCAGGCACCTTTAGCTTCATTAAGTCACAAACTCTTATAGTTTGAATTTTTTTTTTGTCCTCAGGTTAAAAATATCTCTATGCTTCATTTTGATGTGGAGCGCAATATGCTTCCCTTTTTGTAATGCAGTTTCATGAACAGCTTCCTCAGAATTGTTAGAACTCACTACTGTCAGACTTAAAGCTACCTTCTGACTCTCTTCCTTTTCAGCAACACTGATTGCCTTGCAGAGACAGGGTGAAGTGCTGTTTAAATATCTTTCAGCTGTCTTCTGTATTTCCAAACAATTTCAGTTCTAATCTTCCGTTCAGGTTGTTTCTTAACTTTAATCCATGTACTGAGGATGCTCAGTCATCATCACTTAAGACCTAAGTTTCCTTGAAAGGAAAGCTCTTCATTTGATGCCACAGTTCCACTAGCTCTGCTTAACAGAACATTTGCTTCATTTATACAAGGCTCAGAGTCTTCTGTTTGATGAGCTAAGCCACTTCATAGTACAATCCCTATTACCACAAGTAGGTGATCTTGGAAGCTAGGAAGAAGAACATCTGAAGATATGGGGAGATCCAGGAATTTGAAAAAGGGAGAGTTGCTATAGGAGAAATTACAGTCGACTTCTTGTCTCTCCGCCCCCATGGACCAACCTTGCCATGGCAGCAGCTGCTAGGGACTTTTTTGAGTCCCTGGATCAGGTAAGACAAGAAAAACGTAAAATTTAAAGAAAGAAAAAAAAATGGGGACTGTCCTTTCTATTCTGTCATCCCTTAAGTTAGCAAAAAGAAACAAGGGCCAAGGGCTTTGTGAAACCTCAAATATTGATATTGTGTTGAGGAGGACTTGCCGTTCAGTGAGCATAATTGCGACTCCATCTAAAAAAATGTTTGCTTTTATAGTTGTCATAAAGTATCCTACCTGATTTTCAAAATGAAGTTGATGAAGATGATGATGATTTGTATTATAGTTGTATTGATTTGTATTACCCAGAGGCCATTTAATGTCTAATGCACTGTAAAAATATATGATAAAAGGCATCCTGCCCCAAAGTGTTAACAATCTAAACTCCCATACCCTCAACCACTTATGAATATGATAAACTTTAACATTGCAATCTTAAATTAGTAATCAAACATAATTCACCTATATTTAAACTCAGGAATACAACTCACATATATGCATCTTTTAATATTCTAAAATTAAAATGTACAAGATTTGCTTTATCTTCCTGCTGTTTTTAGTCTCATATTTAGACCCCAATCAATTCAGCATTTCTGCTTATCTATACTCTAAGGATAAACTTTGTGCAAATTTTAATCTAGCTGAATCTCAGTTTGATTCTTGAGTTAGCATGTGGTTTATTTGGGTTTGATCACCAATTATGCTGCCATCTGATAAAGCTAAGGAACATGAACTCACCTGGAATCTATTTAGGTGCAGAGTTTCTGCAGAATTTATTTTTACTACAACAGTAAGACTATTAAAGCAGTCTTTGATATTTAAGAAGCATTCTCAAGCATTAGCTCTAGTGTTTTAATACATCAACAACATCTTTCTTTGGCTCAGTTATTATTTTATTTGTATTAATGATTCATCTGAAATTCCTGGACAATCTGAAAATGAGAAACATAAATAAATTAATAATTAAAAATTAAAAAAAATATTAATTGCTAGATAATGGATGCTGATAATGATAGAGATCATTAAATACATTTTCCTTCAGGATACCGTTTCATTTTTTATTGTAGCAATTAGAAATGAAAAGAATAAATTGTCGCTTGTTTTATCTAAAGTTTAAATATTTTTCTGTTTACACTGACTCATATTGGAAAATAGATTATTCCATCTATGCAAAAAGTTTAAAGATGAATTTTGTGTTTCATCTTTCTCACAGAAATTAATCTCACTGAGATGTGTTGCATTCCATTACCACAAAGTTTCACATAGAAAGTCCCAGTCTTGAAAGTGCATCTGTGTGATGGACCCTGTGCCCAAAGTACCACCGATGAGGCCAAGGGGGGCTTTCTGTAGGGGTCTAGCCAAATGCATACAGTTGTAGGATGAGGGCTCAAATTATCTCATATACCAATTTGCTATATTCTACATCCCTGAAATAATTTATTATTCCTTTTTAATGAACAATTGGGTTGTTTCAAGTAATTTATCAAAGTGGATAGGACTACATTTTTAAAAATGTTTTGGTTATCAGTAGGCCCCAATTTTGTCCTTGAAAGACTTGTCTATACTATGTCATGTCATGGGGGAAATAGGACTGAACATCCCATGCCCATGTTCCATCCATCCAAGTCTCCTGCTACCCTCTAAAATTGGGGATTAACCTATGAGGCTGCTCCAGGCACACCACTAGTGCCCATTCTTGAGTCTTTGATCTCTGGTTGTTAGGAAGAAGCCATAAAAATGAAGATTACTTTTTTTTCTCTAGCTGCAGGTAGCAGGATACAGACCAATTGCTTGAAGTTGCAGCAAAATAAGTTTAGATTGGCTAGCAGGGGGGAAAAAAACCTCTTCTTCACTGCTGGAAGAATGAGGCAGTGGAATAACCTGCCTAGGGAAGCTGTGGAATCTCTGTTACTGGAGGTGTTCAGAAAGAGGTTGGATAAGAACTGGTCAGGAGTGATTTAGGGCAACTGATAGATGTTCAGTTAAAGGTGTGATGACATCCCAACAATTTCACCTCCTGCTGCTCCAAGCATACATGACAGGAGCTGGGATTGTGGGATTCCAATCACACTCTAATGCCAATGCAGGGAGAGCCTAGCATCATGATCCCAGGCTTCCCCCCGACCAACACTGTCCAGAAGCAGGCTGGGTGCCTGATGTGCCCATGGTTTGGAGTACCAGTCAGCTTATCAGCACTCCCAACCTTGGGAATGCATGAGAGCCTTGAAGGGCCCAGTGCACTCCTGAGGCTAGACGTGCTGATGAGCAGATTGGTGCTCCCAGCTTTGGGAGTACATTGGAGCAATGGGCTTTGATGCACTCCTTTGACTGCAAGCACCAATCAGCTAACTGGCACTCCCAGCCATGGCAAAGCATCAGAGCAAAGGTTTCTAATGGACTTCTGTGGTTAGGAGTACCAGCCGGCCTGCTGGTGCTAGCTGGCTGGTGCTCCTAACTTTGGGAGTGCATTGTACTCCTAAATCTGAAAGGGCCAATCAGCTGACTGACAATCCCAGATGCTCATGGAAGCCTTTCAAGGCTGTGGTGGGCCTCCAAGGCTGGCCCCATATTGAATTTAAGGTGTGATAGGAATCAGCCACAAAGTTATTACATGTGTTTTGTGTAGTTATGTCAGCTTGGTGCAGTTATCACGTCTTAAGTATAATGTCTGCCAAGGGCCTAGGAGTAGCTCTGCTTATGATCTACTATTGGTATTTTCCATGATTTTAGGCTTTGCTGGTTGCCACATGAGGTAGGAAGGATTTTTTTTCCTCCACATATTGCTACACTGTCAGTTGTTTTTTTTTTCTTCTTCTTCCTCAGAAACATTGAGTGTTGGCTACAGTCTAGGCTGCAGATTTTGAACTAAGGTGTACAAATGTTCTGAAAGAGCTCCTGCTAGGACTAAAACTTGGAGGTTGCTCATTAGATCATGCCTTTCTGTTCAGGGTCATACTGAATGCCATATTTAGGGTCAGGAAAGACTTTTACCCAATGTCAGATTGGTATGGACTGTGGAGGGAGAGTTGCCTTCTGTTGTATCAGGGGATGTGATCTTCTTTCTTATAGCTCTCAAGTGCATTTTACCAGCTTTTGGCCACTATGATTCTCCTGCTTTACTCTTCACAGATTAGGGCATCATGCTTTGTGGTTGTTTGACAGGATTGCCTGTTTAGTTTTAGCAATAGATTAGATAAGGATTTGCTTGGGATGCTTTGGATAGGGACATGAACAATGTGTACCCCCAGAGGCTGGAGTGGGACAGCGACCACCCGCAGGCGGTGGTGGCAGCAGGGGCATGGCAGAGGAAAGCAGGAAGCTAACTCAGGTAGCCATGATGGTGCCAGCAATGGGAGAAGGGGGGTGGTGAACTCCAACTGGCAGTTGGCAACCACCTGCAGATGCCACCGGTGGTGTCGGCAGCAAGGGGGAGGGGGATGGTGAGCGGCGACCACCTGCAGGCACCACCGGCAGCATTGGCGGTGCTTCTTTCAAGGGGTGCACTGCCAATCTCAGGGGGTGCACGTGCACCCACATGCACCTCCTACATGTTGCCAATGGATAGGGGTGATCCTGCCTATGGCAGAGGGTTATAGAATCACAGAATCATAGAAAGTTAGAGTTGGGAGGGACCTCAGGAGGTCATCAAGTCCAACCTACTACTCAAAGCAGGACCATCCCCAACTAGATCATCCCAGCCAAAGCTTTTTCTAGCCAGGTTTTGAAAACCTCCAAGGCTGGAGATTCCACCACCTATCTGGGTAACCTGTTCCACTGTTTTACTACCCTCCTAGTAAAAAAAATCTTTGTAACAACTAACCTAAACTTCCCTTTCTGCAACTTTAGACTATTGCTCCATTTTCTATCATCTGTCACCACTGAGAACAGTCTAGCTCCATCTTCTTTTGAACTGTTGTTCAGGTAGTTGAAGGCTCCTGTTGAATCCCCCTTAGTCTTCTCTTCTCTAGACTAAATAAGCCAATTTCCCTCAGTCTTTCCTCATAAGTCATGTCCCCCAGCCCCCCCACCATTTTGTTGCCCTCTGCTGGATTCTCTCCAATTTGTTTACATCCTTTCTGTAGTGAAGGGCCCAAAACTGAACACAGTACTCCAGATGTGGCCTCACCAGTGCTGAGTACCAGGGAATAATCACTTCCCTTGACCTACTGGCAACACACCTATCAATGCAGCCCATATGCCATTAGCCTTCTTGGCAACAAGGTCACACTGCTGGTTCATATTTAGCTTATTGTCCACTGTAACCTCCAGGTCCTTTTCTGCAGAGCTGCTGCCAACCGCTCACCTCCAGCCTGTACTAGTGCAGAGGACTGTTCTGTCCTGAGTGCAGAATGTTACATTTGTCCTTGTTGAACCTCATGAGGTACCTTTTGGCTCAATCCTCCGATTTGTCTAAGTCACTCTGAATCCTAGCCCTACCGGCATATCTACTACCCCCCCCAGGTTGGTATCATCTGCAAACTTGCTGAGGGTGCACTCTATGCCATCTTACAGGTTATTAATGAAGATATTGAACAAAACCAGCCCCAGGATCAACCCCTGGGGCACTGTACTTGATACTGGCTGCCAACTAGACATTGAGCCATTGATTTCCAGTCTCTGAACCTGATGCTCCAGCAAGTTTTCTATCCATCTTACAGTCCATTCATCCAGCCCATACTTCCTTCTCTTAACTGCAAGAATGCTGTGGGGGACCATATTAAAAGCCTTGCTAAAATCAAGGTACACCACATCCATGGGTTTCCCCACATCCACAGAGCCAGTCACCTCATCATAGACAGCAATCAGGTTGGTCAGGCATGACTTACCCCTAGTGAATGCATGCTGACTGTTCCTTATCACCTTTTTTTCTCCATGTGCTTAGAAATTGATTCCTTGGGGATCTGGTCCATGATTTATCCAGGGACTGATGTGAGGCTGACTGGTCTGTAGTTCCCTGGATCCTCCTTCTTCCCTTTCTTAAATATGGGCACTATGTTTGCACTTTTCCAATCATCCAGAACCTCTCCTGACAGCCACAAATTTTCAAAGAAGATGGCCAATGGCTTACAATCACATCAGCCAACTCCCTCACACCTTCGGGTGCGTTCTATTTGGCCCCATGGACTTGTATGCGTCCTGGTTTTCTAAGTAGTCCCTAACCTGTTCTTTGACTGCTGTTGGCTGCTCACCTCCTCCCCAAACTGTGCTGCTCAGTGCAGTACTCTGGAAGCTGACCTTGCCTGTGAAGACTGAGGCAAAAAAGGCATTGAGCACTTCAGTCTTTTCTGCATCCTGTCACAAGGTTGTGTCCCTCATTCAGTAAGGGACCCATACTTCCCATGATCCTCTTCTTGTTACCAATATACTTGTAGAAACCCTTCTTGTAACGCTTCACATCCCTTGCTAGCTGCAAACTCCATTTGTGCTTTGGTTTTCCTGGGTTCCTCCCTGTATATCTGATCAATGCTGTTACATTCTTCCCTAGTTAATTGTCCAAGTTCCCACTTCTTATAAGCTTCCTTTTTATGTTTGGAATAGATGACCTCCAGAGGTTGCCTCCATCCCTACTTTTCTATGATTCTGTAAGTCTGGAGCTACCTTGGAATTAACTTCCAAGTCTGGAGAGGTCAGCATTAGCAGACTCCATGAGAAATAGTGAGAAAGTATAACATGTCCTTAAAGGGGTATGCTCAGATAATACTAAGCATCTGTTCACTATAAATAGAACTCCTTTGATGTGTCCCCACATGGGCATAGAAAATTTGCATTGTTGCAAATGAAGGCCTTTCTGTAATTGTTTCATTCAGAGACATATAATAGAATAGACTCAATTCTACAAAACTCCATATAAAGCACTCTATTCCACTTCTACTCAGTAGTGGTTCTGCATACAGATTGCTTGGCAGGATTAGGTCTGATGTGCTCAAAAGACTTGTAACTTTCTGGGCATCATTGTCATTTCACCTTGACTAAAGGCTATTAGTGTAAACAGAGATAAACCATATTTCATGGCAACAACCATCTTAAAATTTGACTGTATATTGCATAAACTTATTCCAGCTTGTTTACAAACAAACTCACTTTTGATATTTTTAAATAAAACTGTATGTGTATGTAAGAAATAGGACCTGTAGTAGATAACCTGCCATGTAAGTGTTATGATAGAGTTGAATAAAAAAGAAAATTATTCAAGCCAATGTATCATCTTTACTGTCAGCCAAAGCAGTGGGAAAAATAATACTTAGGGTATGGAAGCAGTTTCTTGTGTGTATAGGTTTCTGTCTTGTAATTGCACTATTTTCTACTGCAATATTGTACATGTCATACTGATCAGTGCAATACAACTACACATTAACATTTAGCTTTGCATTTTATCACTCTGCTGAGATTTATTTAGCCTTTACATTTCATAGGGATGAATTTATTCACTATTTACTCCTCCCTACATTTGATAACAATGAGCTAATTTATTTAAACACGTAAATCCAGTCTGCAGTAGATACATTTTCCAATGTAGTCTAAGCATTGCGTGTTGAGGCCGTGGATTTTGACTAGGGTATGCCCATGCTCCTGCTTGGAAACAAACCCAGAGGTATCTGGCTAGAGGGTCTTGCCCCTCTTCTCAGAGCAGTTGATGTATTTGGGGTCACAAATGAATTAAACCCCTGGTCAGATGGGTACAGACTGTGAGGTGTTTTGCTTTCCACTGTCATAGAGGGAATTGCCCTATTCTTTGGACGGATCTCTCAAGCCTATTTTAACATTTCTTGCAGCAGTAAGACATTGGACACTATTATCTGCCTTTTTACTTTGGCAGGCTAGTGAGTTATGCCTTGTGGTTGTTTCAGGGTTAACAGTACTATCTTATAATAGGTTAGACAGTGGATTTGCTTGGGCTGCTTTGGATAGGGATGAGCCTGCCTCAGGCAGCAGGTTGGCTAAGAGTACCAGTGCAGGTCCCTTCCAGCTCTGCTTTTCTATGATTCTAGACATATCTAAACACAACCTCTTTTCTGTATTGTAAGGTCTCCTGATTTTATTGCAAGTTTTGTAATAGTTAATGTTTTTCTTAATCAAGATTCTATACCTCAGGCTTGTATAAAAGAGGTGGCATACATGATCTACAAGTATGCTAAAAATATATTTTTAATGGTTAAAATAAAAAGGAGTCCTGGAATGATTTTTTTAATGCTTCAGGATGATAATCCTGGTTGTTGGCATTTTTTTTGCTGAAAAGGATATGGCTGCACTAGAGCTGGTAATACTTCGAGCTTGATACCATAGTAGTAAATGTTAGTGTTAACTTTTCACAAATGCTTAATTTAGAGCACAACTGCTTGTTCTCTATTATTGTCCTTGAATAAATATTATTGCTATATCCACGCTAACTTTTATAAATGTATTAGCTTCCTCAAATTACTTGTCAATGAATGGATAGGTTAAAGGACATCAGGTATAAGCAACTAAACAGCTAAGTAAATGATAAACCCAAATATTACTGATTTCTCTCTGTGAATCAGACATTCAAGAAACCTACTGACACCATTATATATGAAGAATGTATTAGTTCCTGTGCCTTAAAAAAAACATCATTGTAATGTTTTAAAATGATTGTGTCTGAACAGAGGGATTTCCAATTTGACTTCTGAAAGCAGAACAGTGCATCTTCCCCTATTAATGATAGCTTTGTTGGATGATAGTTTAATTTTCCATGACCTATATTAATAGCATATGGTTAGTTTTCCCATTTTTGACTATTGGATAAATAATTATTATGTGTATCTGTACCCTAGAAATACATGATGCTTTATAATGACTAACATGTACTGCATTAGCCATAATCCCTTCTATGCCTACATGATATATTTATTATTTGCCTTCTAGTCCATCTAGTAATCATATGCCCATCATTCTAGTATGGATACCAGTCATGTACTGTTGATCCTATTCTGTGTTCTCTTCTTATATTATTTACAGGGAATGCAAATACATTTAAATAATTTTCAATAGAGTTTGAATATTTGCAGCTTGTGAACTTGGTCTGCCTGCACTTCAACTCAACTAACACTGTAGACCAGATCCATTATGGTCTTTCAGGTCAATAATTCCTGAACTAAGAAGGATTAATAGGATTTATGACCCTATTTTCAGCTGCCTGTAGCACAAGCAGTACTAATTATATTTTCATTAACCTCTGTGGCTAGCTTATGGTCTAATAATTTAGTCCTGTTATGGACTAATCCAATGTTTTACATGTTCAATAAAGTGTACACACAAACAAGATCTATATAAATAAATCCTCATGGCCATATCATGGCTGCTCTAGTGAAGATACACTTGCTGGGAAGAGTCTGTGCATCAGGGGACAACTATAATTTGACTCTCTGTCCTCTTTGACTAATATTTATCCCTACTAAGCCATGAGACACAGGGGCTGAACAACATGAGTCCATAACTCATGTTGTGATATTCAGGCCTTATGTGATGTGACATTCCTCATCCTGACTGACAAATGCTTGTGGGATTAGTAGATGTATCTCTGGCAAGGACTAATGTTGAACCCATTCCTCAAGACATCGTTGGACCAGCGGTGTTTGAAAGATACTTTTTAACCTTGTTTTTCCTCTAGCCTACAGCTGGTAGGGCAACAGGTTGGGGAGCTTGTTCCCCATCCAGCTCAGTGAGACCAGAGCTGAGCAGAAAACAAGCTCCTCCATCCATTACTGCTGCCAGCTCTGCACTCAAGGAGCTGAGCAGGGAACTGGGTCCCTTGCCCTTGCCAGCAGGGAGCTCCTAGTGCCAGCTCCATGACCAGGGGTCAGCTCTGGAAGACCATTATCTCCCAGTGCCAGCTCTTGTGGATGACTGATAGGGAGCAGATTTTGCTCCTGGTCAGGCATCTACACGAGCACTACTGTGCTATTACTAATCTCAAGTAAATTTGCTGCTTGCATTTGCAGTAGCAAATTTACTCAGGATTAAGTAGATTTAGAGCATAGTAAGCATGTGTATGTGTAGTAAACTATGCTAGTGTACAGTTAACTGCTAGTGCGCAGTTAGGTGTCTTGTGCAGATGCAACCACTGAGACAGAGCAGAAACAGTTCATCCTAGACCATAATTTTATGATTATCAGATAAATGACATCTGAATTCATTCCACATTTCTCCTTATTTAAATCCTGGCCTGTGCTAAAATCTGGATGACCAGCCATGTCCTGAATGTGTTATTCACTTCTCTGCTGTACCCATGGATGAGGCCATAAATAATTATACATTTGTTTGTTTGTTCAATTAGTTGAAAACGGTCCCATTTTCTATATTAAAAAAATTATATCAGATATATGAAGTAGGAGGCCTATTTTTCAATGTAGTTTCAGGAAACTTCAAGGATTCCCACATGAACCATGATAGTTCTTGTTGTGTAAGGACTAAAATAAACCTTTGCCATATTAGAAACATGGTATATTTTTAGTCATTGGTACTTTTTAACACTGTGGTAATGTTAAACACTTATATATTCAGTCGCACAATTTGTTTAGTGAATAACAGGAGGTGAAATATTGACTGAAAATTAGGAACAACTTGAAAGTGTTTTTAAGAAGTGTTTACTTGTGGAGAGAACTGGAAGGAAGAAGAACTTAAACATAATTATATCTTTCCTTGATATTACTATAACAACTTAGCACTCTTTCTAACATTCATGAAAGGTGTAGTAAAGTTCTTGACAAGATGCTTGTAGACAGAATTTTGCCTGGAAACTTTGTGGAATCCCAAATACCGGCAAGGACCACCCAAGGTGCACCCTCTCAACCAATATTTTTGAACTTCCATTGTCTATAGAAACTGTCTAATTATGAAATCTTTGGTATAGCTCAGGCTGAAGTGGCTTAGACTACAACCTGAGTGCACTTTGCTATAGCTCAGGTTGAAGTGGTTTAGACTACAATCTGAGTGCATGTAAACGGATATTATTGCTAGCAAGGAAACTCAGTGGCTCCAAAAATATTCACTGGTTCTGCATGACTGGACATGCTATACAAACAGTAGTGTTCATGGAGGCTACTTTTGTTCATTTCATCTAAGGGAATTGTCACTATGCACACTCTAAACTTGTGTACTGTACATACAGAATCTAAAAGGTAGAAAGCAGTGAGGAACAATGTGGAGTTTTAACATGAGAAAGCCAGAGCCTTTGAATTTAGTCCTGTGATGAATGACAGAGGAAATTTGGTTAAACCTATGACCCCATTGTTACGAATTATTTCACCTTGCTAACCTGTTCCTGCAGTTAATCCAGCAAAATGGGTTTCTAGAAGCCCTCTCTGTGATATAGTATGTCACCTATGTCCTCCTACAATAAACCAGAAAGAAATTAGATTGTCTGAGAAATATTGTAATACTTGCTTTATAGAAATCAAAGGATTTATTGGAATGCTGTAAGATACAACCCCAGCACATGAAGGCAAGACTTGATTTCCTTTTAGCGCCCCTGTGCTCCAGAAT
The DNA here is from genome assembly GCF_000455745.1 of Alligator sinensis. Lineage (NCBI taxonomy): Eukaryota > Metazoa > Chordata > Crocodylia > Alligatoridae > Alligator > Alligator sinensis. The sequence continues at coordinate 423,963 of NW_005841894.1, forward strand.
CACAACATAATGTAAAAGAGAGGGCAACTTAACCACATGTCCTACTGGTGGAGGTACTTTCTGCATTGATTATTAGAGCTTTTCTTCCTCTCATTTAATAAGAATTTGGAAACAAAAGTTCTGTTATCTTTCTAATTCTGAGGAATCCAGGGAGTCTGCCATCCGTGTGAGTTTCCATGTCGGTTTGCTTGCTTGAGTCCTAATTCAGTAATTGGGACATAGCTAGTATTTGGATCTAGATTATCATCAAATACAGAGTTTATATCCTCCAGGCCTAGCCCATCTGTTGTGAACAGACTGTCTGTTGAAGGTGGGAATGTGCTGAGGTCCTGAGGACCTACTGGCAATTCCTCTCCCACAACCAGGCTCTCATTATGAACTATCGAAACTCGCTGGGGTATTTCCAAATTCCCTTCTGCATCTGTTGAGTCTCTTCAGTGTTTGCCCCTCCATTTCTTTCAGTGTATGTGTGCACCAGTTCTAAATCTCTTTGTTTTCATATGAGCACGGATAAGTTGTTTAGTTTACTAATTAGTGTGTAAGCTGTCTCCCCTGTAAAGAAGTCAATTTAAGATATTTTTCCTGGCTGATTTTTTTTTACAATTATCCAGGTTCCTTCCAATTATGAAGGTAGAGCAGGCCTTGCTAGTTCTTGATTCCTTACCATCAAATCAAAGGGTAGCATGGATTTATGTAGTCCAAAAATAGAAGAAAAACAGACAGTTGAGTTCTGGATTATGTTATATGCAAGGACAACAAAATATGGCTTTGTGTCTTGGCTTTTTTGGTCTTAACTGCCTAAAATTCAAAATATGGAATTAATAGTATGGCTTGCTCTCTCCAATCCTTTGTTATTTGCAGGACAAGTAACGCTGGTCCTTAGGTTGTTTATCTGGAGTTGTTGGTCAAATTTTGTCTAACAAGACTGATTCAAATTACTTCCCCTGATCACTGAAGATGCAGATTTTATTCTGTTTTTTCCACTGTCTCCTTTTGCTAGTATCTGGGCGAGTCTACATGAGATGCTTAACTGCACATTAGCATAGTTTACTGTGAATAAGCGTGTATGTCTACACGAGCACATGCTTACTATATAGTAAACCTCCCTAATCCCAAGTAAATTTGTTACCTGAAAATGCAAGTAGAAAATTTACTCAAGATTAGTAACAGGGCAGTATCACTTGTGTAGATGCCTGACCAGGAACAAAATCTGCTCCCAGTCAGCCATCCACCAGAGGGCAGGAGGTAGCCCCCTGTCCTGGGGCACTGCCTACTGCCAGGGCAGGCTCCGCAACATGAGACAGGGGATGGAATATGCCCCCCTGCCCTAGCAGCATGGATTTCCAAGCCTCCTGCTCTGCTATTATGATTGAGGAGTGGAGGGGACAGAGGGTGCTGGGAGAGCATTATCTTCCAGAACTAGCTTTGTGACTACTGGGGCAATGCTGGGAGACCCTTATCTTCCAGCACTGGCTCTGCAACTGGGTGACAGATTACCCTAACATCTCTCCTCCAGCTCTATGCTCACAGAGCTGCAGGGGGAACAGACTCCCTTGCCTGTGCCAGCAGGGAGCTTCCAGTGCCAGTTCTGCAACCATGGGGCCAGTGCTGGGACATCCTTATCTTCCAGTGCTGGCTCTGTGCCAGCTCCCAGTGGAGACATAAGGTTCCTAGCAGACAGATAGGGTCTTCCAGTACTGGCCCCATGGTCATGGAGCCAGTGCTGGGAGATAAGGGTTTTTATGCAAAAAGATCAAAAGAACTGGGATTATTTATTCTGTAAAAGATGGAGATTTAGGGGGATTTGATAACAATTTTCAAATACCTGATGGATGATTATAAAGAGGATGGAGAAAGACTTTTCTCTGTGACTTTAGGGGACAGGACAAGCAATTAGGTTTGCCATATTTCCAGTTTCTAAAAAGAGGACACAAGTTAGGGCAGGGGTGTAATATGATTTTGGGCAGGGACAGTGATATGCCTATGCCCTACCTCTTCCCCTCACTCCAGAGCCACAGCCCCCCACCCACCCTGCTGCTGCCCCTCACTCCCGACTCACAGTATCCCACCCCACAGACAAAGCTGATTTCCCTCACTGTCAACCTCAGCCCCCTGTCCCTGCTGATACCCCTCACTCCTGACCCAAAGCCCCCTGGCACTGCCTGTGCCCCTCACTCCTGACCCATAGTTCCCCACCCCCCATGGTTCCCCTCACTCCCAAGCTACAGCCCCCCAGCTCTGCTAGTGCTACTCACTCCCAAACTGCAACCCCCTCTTCCCCCTGGCCCTGCAGCATCTCCCAGATGCCCTGCCCCTGTGAGCATAGGCACTTGTTATAGTTCTGCTAGCCTGGCCATGTAGTTCCCTGCTGCCCCTGAAGGACCCCCCCATCCCCTTCCCCTGCTGGAGGGGAAGGGGCCTCCCCTGCCACCCCCACCCTGCTACAGCCCCAGCACCCAGACAGCTTCCCCCAGTGCCAGCAGGCACCCACCCCTTTACGCACCTATCCCTTCCATACACCCCTGACACACCCACACATACACATACACAGCCGCCCCGGAGAGTCCCCAAGCCCTGGCCCTCCAACCTCCACCCCTACAGACTTACCTGCATCCAGCTGCCAGGGCTGCTCCCACCACCCAGCCATGTGTGTGTGCATACCTACCAGTTGTGTTTGCATGTGTAGATGCACGTGATGCTCCCTGCCTCCAGTCATTCTCTCCCCTCTCTCCCCAGCCCCAATCAGCAAGCCAGGAAGCACTGGGAAAAACTTTGATGCTGAACAGAGCAAAATCCTAGATATTTGTTGATATTTAAAAAAAAAAAACTGGACAGAGATGGGAGGACCCAAAAAGAGGAAAATCCGGCCAAATGATAACCTTACAAGTAAAGGTTTTAAATTGCAACTAGGGAAATTTAGGTAGGATATTAGTAGGAACGTTTTGTCTATGAGGGTGGTTAAGCATTAAACATATAAGACAGTGGGTGTGCAGTAGCTTATTTTACTATTAAAGCATTATGTAAAAACCCATCTGATTACACTAATGTGCAGTAAAATAGGTGACTGTGCATTAAGCATCACTTAACAATCCTGTGCATTCATTACTGTGCATTAAGGCAGCATAATGCACATTAGTTTAGTACCTTACATTGGAGGTACTAAATTTAATGTACATTAGGAAACGCACATTAAAGCACATGTAGACACAACATTGATAGATATTCAGAAGAGTTGTATGCACAAATAATTTACTTACAAACATAAAAAATCTATGTTCAACAATCTAGAAACATGCTAATTTAGGACTGACCCATCATGGCCTGAAGTCAATGGACAGATTTTCCTTGACAATCTTTAGTCTATCTTGCCTATTTTGTCCTATTTTTCAGCATGTAAATCTGATTATGATCTCATTTTCAACTTTTATGCAGTTATGTTAGTATAGTAACTTCCAGGGGATAAGTCCTCATTTACAAATCAAAATCAGGTCTCATTCATCCAAATAAGAGTATATATTACTTTGCTGTTATGATTTATCAAGATTTTTTGTTTTATATCACTTAATTTTCAGAAATAGAATCTAATTGTTTTGCCTTTGAAAAATCCTGGCCTCCTAGCTACTACATATGTAAAGAAAGCAAAGCTCATGGGAGCTGACAATATAGCCTTTATTAGAACTCCCTATAAATGCTGGATGCTGAAAATGAGAGAGGAACAGTGAAAAAAGAAACCCATGGTCATACCCAGTTCACTCTCCCTTTCAGCATCCACTGTCTGCCACTGTCTGACACAAGATCAGGGGCAGGCAGTTATTTCAGCTGGAAGGCTACTTAATGAGTTTTGGTGAGCTGTTGAGGGCCACAAGGGTAGCTGCACCCCTTGACAGGTGCCCCACCCCCTGGTCACCATCTTGGGACTGAAAGTCCTGCAGCCCTAGCCCCTGACCTTTGACACTGGAAGTCCCTCCTCTTCCCCCCCAAAACTACTCCTTTTGGGAAGGGGGTTTGCCATCTTGGAATTGGAAAATAAACAAATTGTATACTAAAAAATCAAACATTGATAATAACATATTTTAATTTTTTTTTTTAAATTGTCCTGATTTGTGTTCCATCTACCAAATGGCTAAAGCACAGGCAGTGGTCCTAAAAATACCCACTACTCGAACCTTTCAATATATCACAAGTCTTTGCTATTGTGATGATAAGGTAAATCAGCCTCTTATTTAGTCCTCCTCTCCTCTGAGACTATCAAAAGGAGCTGACAATTAGTTTCAGTTGTTATAGTGGTTTTTATGTTGTGGAGAAATTGGCTGAGACTACCAACACATTTTACATGGGCTACTTAATAGCCGTCACATGGCAAGGACAATTCTGACCTCAGATTAATTAAAACCTGCAATGTAGAAAGTAAAAAACTCTGAATCCTTAAAATATCTTAACTCTTACCTTCTTTCTATCTTATAAGCTTTCTGATAATTTATGCTTAATATGAACATCTAAAATGAACAACTGGAATTGAGTCCTCCATAAACCAAACACGAAAGACTATCTGAAAATTTGACTTTCTGAGATGAAACAAAAATAAGGGGTAAATTGGCCATTTCTATCTTCATAGTAGATGTCTCAGTATATTTTCTGCTCTTCTCCTATTGATGTAGATCAGGGTTCTATATTTGTAAAGATAGTAAAGGATCTTAAAAAGATTTGTAGTGACATTGGCAGTAAGGAATGCAGAACTAAGTGTTTTACAAATGTAGGTTACAGTAGTACTACCGGACTGAAATAGAAAGGACTTCACTTCACCAAAATTTAATTCTGTATGTTAGTGGAAGGGATGTATGTGTCAGGAGGGGGTCTATTAGATATAGCCAGTATAAGAATGGAACATAATTCCCAAAATAACACTGTTAAATGTGAGGTATTTATTAGAAAAAAGAAATAAAGAAACATCCAAGAAACAAAGAAAACAGGAAGGAAAGTCCCACAACAGCACTATTATGTTTTAATTTATATGTGCTTTTTCCTGAGAAATGATTCAAGAAACTGGGAAAGGAAGAGAAAGGGAAACCTCAAAACAGTGCTTTCTTGGTTTAGTCGCTTCTGTTTTCCAAACATTTCCATGATAGGAAAAAACTGAGAAAATCCCAAATAAACACTTTTAAATTCCAGAGCTTCCTAAGCACTTTTAAAGAGTTGCTTTTTTCTGACACTGGAAATATTTTGGTAGCTGAGAGAAGAAAAATTGGGGGTGAGGCATCTTATGCCAAGTTCATATTTTCAAAGGGATGTGCTTCTAACAGCTTCCAGGTTACTGACACCTTCTTCACATAAATTTATATTTTTTCATTGTCGATACTAAAATAACCACCAGAAATATGCATCTTCAACATTATTATAAAAGTATTATTATGCAAGTCATTTAGAAATGCTCAAACAAATGAGTTTAAAATTACTGATTAAAATTCTAGGCATTTAGCAAATAGGTCATGTTGTCTATACTACTGCCATAAGAGGACTGTTTTGTATGTTTATAAGCAACTCATAGCTATGGGGCTTCTGATACTCCTCTTTCACAAACTAGATATAGTCTAGCAGATCTAAATACTGTAAAACCTCATTAATTCAAAATGCAGGGGACCAAAATGCCTATTTCAAAATAAACAGCTTTGAAACAAACATTCCAATGGTAATTTGCATATATGTAAATTATGATGGGTGGGTGCATACCAGCTTAGTTCACCCATATATGGACCAAAGTGAGGAGTTACCCCAGTGACTAATTAAGCCAATTGGATGTAGCTCAAGGAGTTTCTAATGTAAACAAGTAGTAATCATCTAGGGCCCCTTTTTCTCCTACTTAGATCAATCTACATGTGGAACTGTCTCCCTAAGCCCCCCCTCCCAAATCCCCCAACCCCCCACATGAACCCACTAGCCCTGATTCTGCAAAACTGCCCCTGATTTCACCCCCCAATTGTGTGCGTAGCTGGGGCTGCTGCCCCCACCTCCCACCCCTGCAGACTCCCCTGAGCCCCGGCCACTGTACATGCTTCCACCTCCTTGGGCACCCCCAGTCTCCAGCTATTCCTATGGCAGGGGTGTTCCCAGGCCCATCATGTGCTGCCTGCGGAGGTGGGTCTTCATTAGGGTTGTATGAAGCAACACCGTTTTATTTCGACTTTCATTTCACCATTTCAATGGGACAGTGTTTCATTTTGAGTTTCATTTAGTTTTGAAAGCACTGTTCCATTTTGTTTTGTTAAAACTTTCAATGCTTTTGACATTTTGCCCAAAGGCTGTAATGGGGAAGCATGAAGCTGCCGATAACGTTGTCATTTCTTGCCTGATTCAGATGAAACTTACAGCAATGGTAGCCCCTTTTGAGGCCATGAAGCCTGCCAGCTTTCAAGGAGATAGGTGCAGGGTTTCTGGGAAAAAGCACCTCAGGCTGCTGAGAAGCAAAACTCCTGACATGGGTGACTGTACGTGTGTGTGTTAAGGTGCAGTGGGGTGAAAACTGCAGGCATGGTAGCACCATCTGAGGCTATGAAGCCTGACAAGTTTCAAGGAGACAGGTGTAGGGGTTTCTGGGAAACTGCACCTGAAACTGTTCAGAGCAAAATTTGTGTCACTTGTAAGTATGAAGGCACAGAGAAAACTCAGTTCAAACAATACTTTTTATGCTGTTTTTCTGTCCTTCCCCCACAGCACTGGGATTGGAAGGGACCTCAGGGAAGGATCACTGTCACTGGCCAGCTCCACATGTCAATATGAGAGCAATCCTTCCTCCCTCTTTTCCCTCCCTCTCCTTAGTTTCTCCTTAGTTGCAAGGAAGTGCAGCTTTGAAACTCGAAATGTTTCGAAACTTTCAAAACATTTCAACTGCCCTCACTTCATTTCAAGGCTGTTTCAAATCCTTTTGTTTCATTTTGATGTCATTGTTTCAAGCTTGAAATGAGTCAAAACAGTGTAGAAATGAAACAGCTGGCAAAATTTTGCACAGCCCTAGTCTTCATGCCTAATTGGCCCAGCTGCCCCTCACCCTCATACTGTAAGGCATGGCGTATGTAGCCCCTGCCCTCCCTCTGGCCATGGCCTGCCAGGCTCTTATTGCATGTCACTCCCTGCCAGAACTACACTGTAGCGGGAGCATGCAAAGTGGCTGGGGTTCAGAACGGCAAGTACCAGGGTGCAGAGGAGTCTGCAGGGGTGGGAGGTGGGGGCAGCAGCTCCAGCTACATGCTCAATTTGGGGGTGGGATCAGGGGTAGGCAGGATCAGGGATGGATGGTCTGTGGGGGGATTGGTGGGAATGTGGGGGAGAGGGACAGGACAGTTCCATACTTAGATTAATGTAAGCAGAAGAAAAAGGGCTCCTAAATCATTGCTACTGGTCTACATTAAGAATTTCTCGTGCTACATTCCATTAAATCTGCTTAATTAGTCCCTTGGTTTACTCTTCACTTTGTTAGTAAGGTCAGCATGTGGGTGAACTAAGTCTGTACGTACCCATTGTAATATGAATACCTGCAAATTACTTTTGGTATCTTTATTTTGAGCCCATTTACAGTATTTCAAAGTCAGGATTTTTTGGTTACCTGTGTTTCGAATAAGCAATGTTTTCTTGGTCCATGGGACCAAACAACAACTTCAAATTTGAAAATAGACATATTTTGAATTATCAGTATGGCAAGGCATACAAAAACCTAACCTTTTGGTAGGGGAGTGCCAATAGCTTTGAGGTAGCTAGCACTTTGAAGTATCAAATATCAAATTAATGTTGTTTTACTGTATTAAGAATTATTCTCTGGTATTCAACCTAATATTCTGTTGATTGGTTTTCCCCATGACTTCTAACTTTCTGTCAAAACTTACATCTTCTATCCCATTTTTGTAGATTGTTATTACGATGGATGTATTCCTCCAATCACCCACTGTCATTTGTGCAAGTTGTATATATTGTTTATCTTTTAATCTTTTTCTAGCTCCTTCCTCACATTTATTTCTCTAAATTTCATCCAATTTGTTAACATTCCTCATACAGCACATGCCCCAAACAACATAACATAGTATATGTGAGATCTCCCACTGATAGTTAGGCCATCCAAAGTCCTCACTGAAAAGGTTCAGGTGGCTTTAGATCAAGTTAGTCTTGCCATGCTGGACTACCATCTATTTAATCCACAATGGTTTTGTTTATACAGTCCAAAATTGTTAGCTGCTTTTCCCACTATATCATCATCATCATTATTATTACTATTATTGTTATTTCATATCTCTTTCTCTGCTCCCTGTTTTGGGTCATTATTGGCGTTACTGGTTTATAAAGTATCCCTTTTACCAAACAGTTGTGCTTCAAAATATATTTCTCACAAATGTATTAATATTATTTCTTTCAAGTTAAATGCTACTTTATATTCAGCTCATGGACAAAATTCAAGCTAAGTATAAGCAGGTATGTTCTATTTTGCATAACTATTATGCATGACACCAGCACAAAATTTGATTCCATATTTTAGGAAATTTATTTTTTCTAGGCCTCTGTTCTAGTATTTTAACCTTTCCCAGGTTAGTAATATGATTAGGTAAAATTGATTTATATGAACATTTACATTTATGTTTTTGAATTTGGGAAAATGGTCAGACTATCTCACTGCTTTCAGACATTTTCTTAAGGTATCCATTCATTCCATGTGTATAAAGGTCTCCACTGGTACCAAACAAACGAAGTGAACTGCAATTTAGTGTAGGACTCAGATAGTTCTCATCTTTTTTATTTCTTGGTCAATAACTTAAAGAAGGAAGAGGGATAAATTTATTTGACATTATCAGAGGTAAAACAAAACAAAACAAAACAACAAGCCTGAGGAAGCTGGAATGTTTTCTGGTACTAAAACTCCAAAGCTTCAGGAAGTTTCTTTATTACTTAGTACTGTATGTTCTAATCAAGCATAAAGCAGGAAAGTGACTACTATCAAAGGACCCATAAAAAGAGTTTATGATGTTTCAGATTCAGACAACATAAAAAAGGACATATTCAAATTAGAAACACTATTATAAAGTGTGATTCTATAAGGAATCTCCATAACAGACTTAATAATGTGATTAAAGAGACAAAGTAATAGCAATATACACAAGTACTAATTAGAACATTGAAACTATTACGCCTCATGTGGGAGACAAGTAATAAAATTCAAAGAATATTTGTAAGAAACACTATCAGACTAGCTTTTAAGTTTTCCAGTGCCTCAGGCTGATTATGTGAACTTGTGGCATGTGTCGAAAATGTTTAAGCCAATGCATTTGGCCTGGTAATGCTCCCTTGTTTCACTGCCTTTTGCACCATTTGCAAAGACATAGATTGGTGAAGTCACAGTTCCCAACAGGCCTTCTTGGTATTGATAAGAGTCACAAAAAGGATGCTCTTATATTTGAAGACGATATATGGTCTAGGGCAGAGCTCTCCAATTGGTGGCCCACAGGCTACATGTGGCCCTTGATGGGTTAAATTGTGCCTCCCCCCACCAGCTGCCAACTCCCCACATTACTCCTGCAGCAGTAGCAGCTGGGGGCTTCAGGCTCCCTCCCTCCAGCTTTTTCTTCCTGCCGCTGTCCTAGGTGATGGGGAGTATAGCACAATGCAACCCTCAGTGCTGGAGGAGCTGCAGTCTAGGGTGCCTGAGTATAGCAGGGCAGCTTACAGCCAGGAAGCAAAGGGTGAGTTGGAGATGCCTGAGCTATGGTACAGATCAGGGGAACCTGATGTTGTGGGGAGGTGTAGAGAGCAGCAGGGGGGCTGCCTGGTACAGTGGGAGAGTATAGGACGCAGCAGCGAAGAGCTCCTAGTGCAGCAGAAGGCTCTCTCATGCGGTGCAGTGGCAGAGGTGCCTGGGATAGTGTGCAGCAGTGGTGAAATGCACAGGCAGGTGGGCCCACTTGGTGCAATAGAGGGAGCAGCCAGGCATGCAGTGCAGCCAGGAGGACATGTGTCTCTTGGGGCCCATGGCTCCTGCTGGTGCAGCCCTTGCTGGTGTGGACCAAGGGGCATACGGTTCCTGGCCACTGAGCAGTTGGACAACCCTGCCCTGACAAAATGGCAGTATAAAATGGCCTGCAAATAGATGCAAGTGACAAATAGGTTTAATATTTGCCCGAGTTAACACTTAGTGGCTGTGCTAGGACACTACCACTTATAATGTTTTATTCTCTAGACGCATATCTTTCCTTACCTCTTTCCCATTAACAACAATGGACCAAATTATACTCGCATTCAAAAATCATTCAGAGCCTCACAAGCATTTGAGATGATATTCAAGTTAAAGCATATATGTAAGTCTTGGGGGATTGAAAAAACTGAATTAGGTTGGTTCCAGAGCACATGAATTACACACATTTTAAAATGTGCACACTCACCAAATACTAAATCAGTGCCAATTATGCTAAATTTAGCTGTTCCAAAGAGCTGCAGTGATCAATTGACACCCATTATATAAACTGCCACCGTCCATATCGTCACTATATTTGACTCAGAAAATTCTAAGGCAGGTGAACCCTTTTACTCCAAACTGCATTTGTCCCATTATTTTAAAACTATCCCTGCTGCTGTGATGTTAAAAGGTTTAATAAATCTCAGACTGCTATTAGAAACATTAGCACCAGCCTGTGTGCATTTTTATTTTAACCCTCTGAGGCTTTTCTGCACAGCATTTCTGATCAATTTTTCTTCCACCATTCATTATTAAAATAAATTGCTCTTGTATTAGACTCAGCTGCAGGCAAAATCCTTCCATTTCAGGTGTCCATCAAGTTTTTAACTCAATTAGGTTAATTGACAGCAGGTTTAACACTTTTCTTAATTATGACTGCAAACTAGCAAAACAAACCCAACCCTTTAAAAAAAAACACACCACATACACAAAACAAAACCTTCCTTGATTGCCCAAGCTATTAAAAAGGCTTTCATGGTAGGAATCCATAAAAAGAAAAGGAAGGAAACCCAATGACAAAACACCTCTGTCTCTCAAAATCACTTTACAGCTTTTTATTGGTATACTTCAAAGTGTTAAACCTATGTATGAATTAGAATCTGGCAAAGTAGATGCTGTTGATTCAGTAAGTGGAGCTCTTCCCTCTGGGTAAATACAGAACTAGAACACTCTTTGGGCTATTGTCATTCATGCTAGAGAGACAAATCAGAAACAGGTGAATGGATAAATGGATTGGCTAAAGGAGGACTCCTTGTAAATGATAAATTGTATACAGGCAATCCTGCTTAACGCTGTTTTGTTTAGTGCTATTTCACAATAACGCTCATTTTAAATTGATACCTGGTTTCACTTAGCACTCAGCGAGTTTCACTATAATGCTTGTGGTCACCATCTTGGGTCATTAAAAACAATTGTTATTGCCATCTTGGGTCGTCAAATACTTTTGGCTTTGCTTAATACCCATTTCTCTTAATGCTTGGTTTTTCAGGAATGAATTAAGAGTGCTAAGCAGGGGTTGCCTGTATTTGTTTGTGTAACACCTTCTCTGCCTTCTTTGTGTGTGAACATCCAGAATGAATTGTCCAGCTGAGGGTGAAATTACATGTTAGGGTTAACAAGTGCTAATTGTAAATAATGTTAGACAGTCTTAAGGTTAAGGGTTGCAAGTTAAGGATGAATACCTTTTGGAATAGGCACTGCTCAGGCCTACTGCTACAGGACTGGTGAACTGGGGTGTGGCTAGGGGCTGCAAGTCTGTTCTGTGTCCTGTTCCCTGACTCTCTAGCCATAGTTAGGGTCAGGGGGCAAATGGGGAAAGAGCCTGCTTAGATAGTCTCCCCCTGCACCCTGATTACTCCCTCCACCCCCTAAATCATCCCATTGACCTCTAGATTGTCCCATGCCCCTAGTCATCCCCTGCCCCCAATCAGCCTGAAAATGGATTTTTCCAGTTGGTAATGGTGACAGGAGTGGGGAGAGGGGGGTTCCCCCTTCCTTTCCAACTGGAAATAAATAAGTATCATAGTATCAGAATGAAACATATTAATACTATCAGGCAAAATATTTTGACTTATTCCATTGAAAAATTTCATCAAAATTAGTGTGCTTGCAAAATATTTAGGTTTCAACCATTTCAAGAAAACTAATATAATTATATAATATACAGTCAATATGATGAGAGTATTCAGAGATATTCACTGAAGACCAAATTACTTCAATAACTAATGAAACAGAAGGAGTTACAATGGTTTGCTATTCTTCCTGTCTCTCCTTGGCTGGGTGGCACTGAAACACTAACTCTAGCAGCAGAGTAAGTGTGTAGTGATCCCACACTCTGTGGTGTACCAGATGACATCTGCTTTAATACCATGTGACTCAGCTTTGCCAAAACAGTAGTTTGCCAGTTTGGCTTCAATAAATCACAACAGAAATCACAGCTCCTCCAGATTAAATCATTTAGGATAATAACATAAGCATTTACAAGGCTGCCTGCATGCTGATACCCTGATGTTTGAAAACTTAATGAGACTATTCTTGTGAATAAGTTGATTGTCAGATTAAGAGTTATAACAGACACTCTATTTTTGCATTTTCCTTTAATGAGCTAGCAGATACATCTGATACATTTTTGTCAATTAATACTGTACTGCTAGATTTCCATCAGGGGGAAACTGAGTTTGTGAATACTCTTGTATTCCCAAATGTACAGTGACTACTTTTCTATTTTCTTAATTCTACATTGTGTGTTGAATAGTCATTGGATAAAATGAATAGATAACATTGGGTAGACCCCCAGACCCTCCACTCCTTTATGGCAGTTCTTATCTCACTGACAGAACCAGGCTCCTCCTATCTTGGTCTCCTGTGTCCACAAAGTAAATAGGCTCTAAAATCTGTAAAAGGGGCCTGGAATGCCATTTATTCAGGTAAAGTTAGCTATGCAAGTTAGCTTATTTGTCTAAAATTGTTGTAGGGACTGGTTCAGTAATAACCTGCAACTACTTCATGGTGCATTGTACAGAGGCCACCTCTTGATCAAGAGTAGGCCTGAAGTTGCAGCCTAACCTACCTATAGTTTGTGTAGCCTATGACACTTTATAAAATCAAGTAATTTCACCCAAAATCTTAAGAGTAGCTTGTAAATAATGTCCCACTCAGATCTGGTACTAGAAAATACGAATAGGCTAAAAAAGCAAAACAGGAATATATTTGCATTACAGAGAAGAAAGGAAACTAAGTCTTAAAAGGGGGTTGGATCTTTACATTGTTCAAAGCAGATATTTTGCAAGGTTTATCCCGGCATATAACCTCTTAGGAAATATGATTTTGGGGGCGTGTGGTGACAGATTACAAGTTCTATTGTGGTATTTCTGTATTAATTGTGTTCATGTGGTTATAGTGTAGCATGACTCAGTTCACCTCCTTAGCCTGTGCACAGAGAATGAAGGGTTAAGTGCCAGGCCTGGCTTTGTGCAGGAGGAAACAAGATGGTCTTTTACCATCAACATAGTATTGAATATCCTTGTTAGCCAGGGAGAACCAGGAAAGGCTTATATCCAGGAAGGCTTATATCCTTCCAAATGGGAAGGAGCCTGGGCTTACCCCTTGCTCTAAAAGAGAAGGGGGTGCTAATAGAAAGGACTCTCTGAGACTGGACAAGGTTTCAGTGGTCCAGAGCAAGAGCCCCCTGGAGCTAGGTATGGGCACTCCATGACCAGGGTGTCACCTGTTTTTTATATACTCTAAAATAGTTTGGTAGAGTTCTGATGAAGACTACACTTTTTAATTTTAACTAGAAATAGTATGAGTGGGTGAACTTTATAAATGATTTTTTTTTTTATTTTCCAAACTTTAAATTTGCCTGCATTTGATTCTTTAACTGTATTTCTTGTTCAACATGTTTCTAAATGCAAACTACTTAGACCTTGTTTCTCATTGGCACTTACGGTGATGATCATCGTTTAAAAAATCTATACTATAGATATATTGTTTGGTTTTATTCACACACACCTTGTGCTTCTTCTTTTTCACAATGTTATCTGGCAAATAAAAAACAGCCTTTTTGTCAAAAGAAGTACTAAGTTCTGCCACTGTCGGAATCAATAGCAAGGCTTCCATCAGCTTCACACATGTGGACTATTACTCTAACATTTAGACAAGGCCATTGTCCTCAATTTTTTATAGAAGTCTTGATTCAGTACATGGCCCACATTTTGAATTTCATCTTAGTCCAATATGAATTTTATTTTCAGCAGGTCTACAGCTGAAGGCACAAATTCATCAAGCTTGTACTGTACATATAAAGGTGGTAAAACAAGAACAGCTATGTCACAGTAGGTATGACACACATCAGACCACTGGGATCTACAGTCAGTGTTTTGAACACTCGCAGCATGTGTTTGTTAGTCAGTTGCATTACAAAGAAATGTTCCTTTACACACAATGTCATTGTAGTTAGGAGGCTGGTACAAAGCAGGACGTCAAAAGAAGTCTGTCAATTGATGTCAGTAGAAGCTGGATAGGGCCCTGTAACAGTACACATGTCAAAGTAAAGTAAGTATGAAATAAAGGATATGAACAATATATTAGTAAAAATGATTTTGCATCCCACCACAAATAGGTAAAAATCATTAAAACCATAGGGCATGTCCACACATGCAGACACATGAACTTGCAGCAGCTCAAATAGGAGCAGCACAAATTTGGGCCGGGAATTTTTGCCTTAGCACATGTGTCTGGACATGCACTTTGATGTGGGCCAAGCTGTGCCACATGGGGCAAAATAACCCTTCTCAACTCCTCCTGGATCTGCAGCCAGAGAGAGCTAGAGGCTGGGGCCAGCACCTGTGCAGGCCCTAGCAGTATAAAAGCCTGCCCTGTGCTGGCCCCAGCAATATAAAAACCTGCCCTGACAAGTAGCTCAGGGCTACTCAGGAGTTTTTGAGGCCCAGCCACTTGATATCTGGGGACTCTACCCCTTGTGCCAGCTGGACTGCTGAAGTGGTCTTCAACCCACTGCAGCAGTCTGGCAGTGGGGGCTGCTGCCTAGCTGTGACCTGCTGCTACCTGTGACACCATCTGCCCTCTTGGACCTGCACAGCAAGGCTGTGCCCCTCCAGACCCAGATGGGGTGCCCCCACTATACTATCTGGGCAGCTATCATGCAGAAGATGTGCTCCTTGTGGTACCTCATTTTGAACTATCAAAGCATGCCCTCAAATGGCCAAGAGGTCAGCCACCTCTTCTGTCCTCCATCTGGGTCCCCAGTGCTGGGTCTGGACATGCTCCTCTGCCTGGGTCTCACCACTTGTCTCACCAGCAGAGATCCTGGTGTTCTCTGTTTATGAACTGCAAATTTTCTGAGAAGAAACCCAAATTCTCTCATTAATAGCAGACCAATGTATTTTGGGTATATTAAAATGAAATGCCACTATATAGAGAGAGGGCAATGTTTTATTGATATATTTACAAATGTAAAGCAATTCGTAGGGGGTGGGCTGGGGGAGCATGGGGCTTGTGCAAGGGCTTGGGGTTGGGTGAGGGGTGTGTAAGGGTGGTTTGGAGATGTGGGTATTGTATGTGTGGATTATGGGGGGACTGCAGGTGTGAGGGGGCTGTAGGTGGGGCTGCTCAGGAGGGATGGTACCCCTATCCCCCTACAGGGTGCAGCCCTCTGCACAGCACATGGACTGCCCCCCTGCAGAGCCCTCATGTGCCCCCCACAGAGCCCCAGCCCCCTCATGTGCCCCAGCCACCTCATGTGCCCCCTGCAGGGCCTCAGCCCCCCCACAAGGCTCACAGCTAACATCCACAGCAGCAGTGGCAGTGGGGTGCTCAGGACCCACCATGGCCAAAGCCCCCAGAGGTGTGGCACAGCCCTGATCACCTCAGAGCCAGCACCACTTGTGCTGCCTGTCACGGGACTGGCCCAGCTCAGCATGGCACCACATGGGGCCCATGCAGGCAGGACCTAGTGTGGTGCAACATGCAGTCCCAGCAGTGGCTCCAGCCCCGGGTGACAGCCCAAATGGCCCCAGAGCTGCCTGAAGCCACACAGTGCAGCGCCGAACCCTGCCAGTCCCACAACAGGTGGCACAGGTGGTGCTGGCTCTGAGGCGACCAGGGCCATGCTGTGCCAATGGGGGCTCTGACTGCAGCAGGCCCTGAACACTTCACGGCTGCTTCTGCTGGGGGTGGGGGGGAGCTATAACTCCTGCAGGGGACCCATACCCTCCAACCAGCCCCCCCCCCACACAGCCCCCACACATGCACAGCCCCACCCCTCACAATTCTTGTCCACCCCCCAGTCCCTACTTACCCGGGACAGCGCCTGGGTCACAGTCTTGTGCCACTCCTGCTTGTCCCGGCATGCAAACGCAGTGTGCTAGGGCAGCAGAGGGCACCATAGAGACACTCTGGGGTGCCGGAGCATACTGGAGGTCCGAGCCCTGGCTTGCCTTAGGGCAGGGCAACTGTGCCCTGCACCGCTTTTCTCTGCAGTGTTTTTATTTGATACCTGGAAATCCAGGTATCAGATTTTGAATTCGCACTGCAAATATTCAACATAGGGAACATTTTTTCATTCTCAGCATACCTATTCCGGCATCTCAAGCTGGTTTGAGACACCGCAAGAGGCATGTGTGCACTTGTCTGGACATACCCAGAGAGGTCAATGCAAATAGCAAACACAAAATAAGGCTTTTTGTGATAAAACACAAGGAAAGATGCATCCTACTAAGGCTTTGCAAAGATGATGAAGTTGGACAAAAAAGTGTAGCTTTTAAATCATCTAACATTAAAGTGCAAAATAGATGATAAAAATACATTAAAAATTAAGTGTAAATACTTACAGCCATAAATGTTAAGGAAAAAAACCCCAATCTGACATATTTGTAGTTAAATATCAGAAATACAGCTTATTCTTCATGGACACTTCATGGACACTTCAAACTCTGTCCAAGTTTGCAGATGACACAAAGCTATGGGGAGAAGTGGACACGCCGGAGGGCAGGGAACAGCTGCAAGCAGACCTGGACAGGTTGGACAAGTGGGCAGAAAACAACAGAATGCAGTTCAACAAGGAGAAATGCAAAGTGCTACACCTAGGGAGGAAAAATGTCCAGCACACCTACTGCCTAGGAAATGACCTGCTGGGTGGCACGGAAGTGGAAAGGGATGTTGGAGTCCTAGTGGACTCCAAGATGAACATGAGTCGGCAGTGTGATGAAGCCATCAGAAAAACCAATGGCACTTTATCGTGCATCAGCAGATGCATGATGAATAGATCCAAAGAGGTGATACTTCCCCTCTATCGGGCACTGGTCAGACCGCATTTGCAGTACTGCGTGCAATTCTGGGCACCGCACTTCAAGAGGGATGTGGATAACCTGGAGAGGGTCCAGAGAAGGGCCACTTGTATGGTTAAGGGCTTGCAGACCAAGCCCTATGAGGAGAGACTGGGGCACCTGGACCTCTTCAGTCTCCGCAAGAGAAGGTTGAGAGGCGACCTTGTGGCTGCCTATAAGTTCATCACGGGGGCACAGAAGGGAATTGGTGAGGTTTTATTCACTAAGGCACCCCCGGGGGTTACAAGAAATAATGGCCACAAGCTAGCAGAGAACAGATTTAGATTGGACATTAGGAAGAACTTCTT
>NW_005841894.1:441611-445977 GCF_000455745.1 Alligator sinensis
CACTCTTTCCTGCCTATACAGGGGGTCAGACTCGATGATATATTGAGGTCCCTTCCGACCCTAACATCTATGAATCTATGACACCCAATCTTTGACCTCTTTGATGCGGGCAACAGTAATGGAGTCAACTGTGATAATGATATTAGAATTTCTATTTCATGAAATAAGTAAATATAGTATTGAGGAAACACATTGCCTAAAGGAATTTTACTTTAAAAATGGAAAGTCTCAGTAATGGTGTGAATAGAAAAAAAATCATGGTTGATCACTGTTTTCTTTATAATCTGAGACAGAAATTGCATGCAGGATAATATTGTCAAGGTGTCCATTAATATTTTGAGATCTGTTTTGGGGAGCTATAAGTAGTAGGTTTTGTTTTACTGTTTCTTTGTCTTTTGTTTTGTTTTGAGATTTTAAGAATCTCACCTTGGCTTCTTACAAAAGCTGAAGTAGCCCAAACCTCTAGCCAGCGGGGGTATATATTTTCATCTTTTTTACTATTATTGTTGTCAAGAAGTTTGAAAAGTGAAGTTCAAGACAGCTGTGATGTGCTCAAGTACCACTTATAATCTCATTGAGCTGTAAACTTTATTTTTTACTGCTAGGGCCCTCATGTACGGTAGAGCAGAAATGGTTAGTAGGTATCAAAGAAGAACTGTCATTGTTAGTTATACTCTAAATCAAATATGACAGAACTATTTTATTGTTTCCAAAAAATCTAAAATTGGCCTCTATTTAACTAGGAAATCATTTTCTCCAAATTGACTTCTGCTTTACACTCCTGCTCACAGCAGTCAGAAAATAAGTCACTGACAGCTCTGCTTCAGTTTCAAGGAACAATAATACAAGCTAACTCTTTCTCTGTAGTATCTTTTTCAACATCTGTAGTGAATTACTTTTCTACCCTTTTAAGGAACTTTGTGTTCCATCATCTTGATTTCTGTAGGAGGCTTTATTTTAAGTTTGTATAACAGGACCAAGACCTACCCCATAGTAACTAATCTTGTCTCTGCATGCTTTGAACATGACAAGTGAGTAGTGGGAGCTTTCTTTTTTTTTAGCTGTATTACAGATTACTTCAAGAAAGTTGGTCAGCTGTGGCATTTATATCTTCATTAAACAGCTACTTAATTTTTTTTTTCTGGTTTAAAATCCCACCCTCTGTCTCTTCCACAGCATCTGTTCTATAGAAAATCACTATGCAGTTTCTTACAGATACAGATTTTTCCAATTTATCTGGTTTATTTGTATAATATGAGTCAATTAAATTTGCGTAGAGCAGATCTCCACTATTGGGATTCTCCATTCTGAGTCTTTTCAATTTCCCTACAGGGTTCTAATACCTGCTGATGATTGTTTTTTGTAATTAAGATTTAAGTATCCAATCCCTCAAGACATGCCATACAGAGAGCTGCCATTCAACCATTTACCAGTCCTTTCAGGTACACCCTCTCTTTGTCACAGTCTTTTTCTAGCATTTCAGAATTTAGAAGAAAGCCTTTTGTCAGAGATCGCAGTATTTCATTCCACATATTTTGCTAATCCATCCCATACCCTAGCTCTAATCTACGTCAAACTAATAAAAGGTCAAAATGTTAATGTCTCTCTTAGCAGCTGCCAACAACACATCATGGGAATGAATAAGACTTCCATTTGGCTGAGTGAGCTGGGATACTGCTCTTTCAATTCTGAAGATAATCCTTACTATTAAAATGTATTAAAAATCAAGTGGCCTAAGTATAACTGTCTAAAATGATGGGTTGATTTCTGGTTCCCACACAGAGTTGCACCCCAAAATTCGAAGGCAAGAGGAGAAACGTTAGGGAAGTTGTGGTCTTGTATTGCTTCTCTGTCCTGTTAAAGAGAGGTTGGACAGAACGTGTGGAGTGGTGTGACATATTCGGATTTAGGGACTGTACAGTATTATCTGATGCTTTTGGGTGGTGGCCATGCCTAACCACCTCTAAAATGATCCTGGGAGAACAGTCAAGAAGCAAGTGTACACTTGCTTCTCTTCCATGTGTAATGAAACCTATAAAGTAGGTAGACAGCAGATCTGAGCACATGCCTCAGAAGTACCTAAGACACTGTTTCAGGAAAGCAGAGAACAGCACTTAGGTCACATATGCTAGCTAATTTATGGGCAGAGGTATATAGGCAACAGGCACAAATGTATGGGGCTATGCTTCTCAGCATCATTCCCATGACTGCTCCAAAGAAACTATTGATCTGACCTTTAGAGTCTTTGCTCCAGAAATGCCAGGTCCTCATATATGCCATACAAATTGTACCCTATACCCCAAACCACATTAGATACAAGAATGATTTGATGTAATGTATCCCTCAATGGTTTACTTTTAATTTACCATAGTACTAATCTATCAGTCCAATCCTGTATTCAAAATTATTAGTTGACATTAGTAGAAGAAACTAATTCTTGATGTCCTGCTTCCTCTTTAAATTATAACATTTTCAAATTTAAAATTGTCATCAGGGTAGCAGGAATCCAGAATATTAAATAAAACACCTCCTTTTGTTTGATACAACCTTTAGACATCTCACATGCTGATGATAATGAGTTGCATTTATCCATATTAGATTTAGGAACCCTTTTTGTCACAGATTTCACAAATAAGAGGGCTCCTAATTAGAAACAAACTACATATCCAGTGCTTAGCCTTAAATTTTGAGTAGCAATGTGATGAAAATCTTAGCATAATCTGGGAGATATCCAAAATAATCCTTTCCAAAAAATTGCATCTCTCTAAAGAAGCCAGGAAGGGCTTAAACTTCCAGAGAGACATAGAGAAAATGTAGGTGTGGGGATGTGCACATATGTATTTCTGTTTGGGTGTGTCTATGTTCCTTATTGTTTTGTAAAGCAGTTTGTGTCCTTAGTTTTATTTCTCTTTCTAATACCAGCAACTTACCTTTATTATCTAATTTATATCAGTAACTATATCAGTACTATACTGACAAATATCCTTAGTTTTAACAAATGCATTTATTTGTTATGAATTTTCAAGCAGACAAACCAGTTTTGATAATAATTGATTCTCTGTCTCAAATACCTGCATTATTCATGTGATTCACAAAACTACCCTATTCAAACAGAAAAGAAAAATGTTAATTTCAAGTAGCCTATGTTTTATGCAGTCATTTCATGTAAAGTGGAAAAGTTCATATTTAAGTGCAGCTTCAACAGCAGCAAGTCCTTCTAAAGTATATGACCCCAAGGGCTCCAGAAGATGCTAGGATTATTTGGCTTCAATTATAGTGACATAATGACTACCTTTAGGAAAGCCTGGGTGGACTTCTCATAACTTACATCAGAAATCAGGTTTTTTTCTGACAATAAGGCCCCAGGCAGACATTCAGTTGAAGGTATGATGGGATCTGATATGCAATGCCAACAATCATGTCATATTTCCGGTGCAGGAAGAATCCAGGATTATGATCCTGGGCTCGCCCTGTACTGTGAAAAAGCAAACTTGTCAGTTGATCTTTACGCCCAGCCTCAGGGGTGCATTGGAGTCCTTGACTTTGATACACCCCTGAGACTGGGGGCAGAAGCCTTGGAAGCATATCAGAGCCCTTTACTCTGGTGAGGCCCTGAGGGTAGGAGCTCTGATTATTTTATTGATGCTGCTAGTGTCAGGAAAAGGGGAGGCATCAAAGCCCTTGGCTCCACTGTGCCCCCAAGATTGGGAGTGGCAACCTCAGAGGCATATCAGAGTAAAGGGCTCTGTTGCATCTCTGAGTCTGAGACCTCCAACTTCTCCTCCCAACCTCAGGGGTATATTGGACTCAAAGGCTCCTATGAAGCTCCAAGCCTAGCAGTGCCAATCAGGTGACTGATGCTCTCAACCTTGGGGGGCACAGCTAAGCCCTTGGATTTGAGGCTTCCAACCTTGGCAGTTATCACGGACAAGTGCTCTGATATGCCCCCAAGGCTTCGGGTGCCTATTCACTGACTGCCACTCTTGGGCTTGGGATATACAAGAGCCCTTGATTCCAATACATCAGTGAGACTGGGAGTGACAATCAACTGAACTAAACGCATCAGAGTCAAGGGTATTACAGTATTCAATACATTTTCTTTTCTATTTTCTATGTATATATTTCTGTCAATGATATATTTTGTCAATATTTAAACATTATTTTAAAATATATACTTAAATTAGTTTATGATTTATTTATGTACTTAGGGTGCCTGTACATGAGTGTGGAGGCTGCTCCAACCTGGTGTAATTACAGCACGGCAGTCTTGATTAATCGAGTCTGCTGGGGTATTGAAATTACTGTACTCCAGCCAACCTCCATGTCACCTGTATTAGCATCTCCATGCTTCAAAATGGCAGTGGGG